>NC_048277.1:6423512-6723512 GCF_009762535.1 Notolabrus celidotus
GCTGATTTATACTGCTGCGTTGAATCAACGGCGTACCCTACGCCGGGGGTCCGCGTAGCTCCCGTACCTACGCCGAGGCCTACGCACGTAGCTGACGTGCACCTCCTCCCAAATGTAACTCCCCGTAGAGCCGACGCGGACCGCAAGCTCTGTGATTGGCCCGCTCGGCGGCTTTGTCTTTCCCGCATTTACAACACTTCCGGGATCCCGGACATCGGCCGCACATCGGCCGTGTATTTCATCTCCTCCTCTCTATTCTTCATGTCATCATGTCTGTATGATAAACAGCAACATGTATCAGCTGTAGATTAACATAACACGCTCTGAATCGATGTGGAAAAGTAAACAGAGATCGTAGCGGGACCGGAAGCAGGCGGCCGGCTATCAGACCGCACTGCCCTCAGGCGTTTCGGCGGAGAATTGCTGTGCGACACAGACACACCGACGCACAAGTATGTGGGGCTCATGTCCGCGTCAGCCCCAGCTGCGTAGGGGAGACGCAGAAGTATAAATCAGCCTTTACTGTAAATTCACTTTGCAGGGGATCATTCACTGCAGCTGCTTAGAGCACCAAGATCTGCATGTCATTTGCCCCCTCTATCTGCTCCGTCTCAAGGTCTAATCCACAAAGCTTACCTTGCACCATTGTTGCAGCAGACATTCAAGTGCAACAAACAGATACATGCAGTTTTCTCTTGTTTTGCATCTCATTGTGGATATGAGCTGTCAGCATCTGCACTGTGCTGCACAGAGCTGTCCTGTCTTGTCGGAGCTCGTTCAAATAGAAGAACAAAAATGTGCATGACAGATCCATGTGTGAAAAAGTGTTCTCATAGGTGCCCGGGTTGAGTCTTGGACAGAGATCACCTGACCGGTTCAACTCCTGATCATGGCAATAATAGTTCTGTCAAAGTAATATGAACAGACTGGATGTGTTTGTGTATCATTTTTAGGTTTTAGCAGACTGTCAAAATTCACTTAAACAAAAAATAAAGAAACAAATAATAATAATACAAATAATACAAAATAAATACAAAATAAATAAAATACATAAATACAATTAAAAACCAAGTTTAACTGTGTCAGGTTGTTAGTAAACTAGATGTGTTTCCATGAGGTTCATTTGTAAAGGGAAATGGGACAATTTGAAGAATGGATAATCTCTCATTGAAACAGAGATATGCTATTTGTTCTGCAGCACAGCTTGTGGTGCATTTAGCCCTTGCACCCTTTAGTCTAATTTACATTGGTTAAGTGGGCGCAAAAGCAACACAGCCCTCTTGTGAATCAGTCCCTCGGTGTGAACATATTAGCCGAATTAGCTCCTAATTGAAATGCTACATGTATGTTGTCCCCTCTCTCTGCTCTAGTATCTGAATGAAGGTGACTTATGTTCATAACTTAATGCAGTGTTGGTTTGTCTGTCTATCTCCTCTGACAGTTTGAGGCATACGTGTACGAGGGCTCAACGGGCGTGGTAGTGAACCTGACAGTAGACGACAGAGACGACCCAGCCACGGGGGCATGGAGAGCAACCTACTCCATAATAAACGGAGATCCAGCACAGAGCTTTGAGATTCAAACCAACCCGGACAACAATGAGGGAATGCTCTCTGTTGTCAAGGTAAAGATCTGACATCTTCACTCACATACAGCAGATAGTAGGATTATCTCTCCCCTCTTACCTGTCTCATCATCTGTTTCCTTCAGCCTCTGGACTACGAGGCCACGGCGTTCCACACACTGCTCATCAAAGTGGAGAATGAGGATCCTCTGGTCCCAGATGTTGGCTACGGTCTCAGCTCCACAGCGACAGTCCACGTCACGGTCGAAGACATCAACGAGGGCCCTGTCTTCTTCCCGGATCCGCTGATAGTCACCAGGATGGAAAACATACCTGTGGGCAGCTTTGTGGCTGCACTCAATGCTACTGATCCAGACATATTACAGATGCAGAGCATCAGGTAAGACACTGACGGTTAAATCATGATAAGAGGAGCAGGGATGGTTTGAATTGAGCTTCTTTATAACGGACTGAGAGAAGAGAAAGGATGGTAGAAAGCTTGTTTGTGTGATGAATGCCTGCTGTAGCTCATGGCTTAGTTTTGTCAGTAATGATATTTCAGAGTTTGGCTCTGTTTAGTTTGAGCAATAATGAAGTATAGTTTGCTAATTTCACTCAGTGAACAGCACTCAAAGTTGTCTTCCACATAAATCCAGTTGTCTTGTGTCTGAGAGTGTTTAGAGCCAGAAAGGAGATAAGGCGGGTAATGAACTGTCAGTGATCCACATTTTACCTGGCCAGGTCATCACTTCCCTTTCCTCTCTCATGTTTCTGAGCCTTCATCACTCCATCCTCTTTATCCTTCCCATCCGACTCTCATCTCCTCTGCTATTCTGTTCCCCATCTCCAATGTTTTCATTGCCTTTAGGCTGCTTTATCACTCTGTGTTGTGTAAACAGATGAAAGATATCGCTCAGACATCCTGCATTTTACTGGCACAGGTCAAACCGTCCACCCCAGTCAACGGAAACGTCTCGGAGCAGGGCAGCTCATTAACTTTAATTCTGTTACAGAAAAAGCCCTCTGTCAAATATCACCATCATCATAACAGGAGGCTATTAGTCTCACTATGTGCTACAATAAAAATGATTCCTCTTGCTGCCAGAGGGAGCTCTGTGGCGTGTGCTGCACTTCCTTTTACAAGATGGAAAACTCATCATTACATTTATTGGCTTTCAGGTCTAATTTATACTCAATTTAGATTGCTCTTTTTCTGCACCCTTGGAGTTATATATCATGTAAAGAGAGTGCTAAGTAAACACATGGGGATAATAATGACCGAGGAAAATAAAACTCACCAGATCGTGACTTAACTGCTCAAATTATTGATGCTGCTTTATGTGCTGTAAAGTGCAGTCACTGTGTCAGTATCAAATGCTACATAACACTGAGTTGTTCCTCTGAATGTTGTGTAGGAGTCAGGGCCTATGTCCATAAAGCTTTGATAAGTAGCTGTCTGAGTTCACCGGTTGGGTCATATGACTGTATAAATTTGAAAATGTCTGGAAGCACAAACTGCACTCTGAATACAAATACTGTACAGAGGTACCAGCATCCAGGTTTGATACCGTGATGATCAGTGTTGTGCAAGTTCACACCAAAAGTTCACTTCACTCAGATTCAAATGAACTACTTCACAGTCATAGTTCATTATTTTAAATGTTATAAGTGAGTCCATGTTCCAAAAAATTAAACTAGTTCACCATCATTTACTTTTAGCTTCACCTTAATGATTTTCCTCTCAGTAGAGTCTCCTGTGTTTTAATATCGACCTTCATTCATTGACATTTCCCAAACTAAATTAAAAACTGTATTCTACTGCAGAATCATGGACAGATGTTAAGTTTAAAAGCCAAGAAAATCACAATAAACAGGAAAGGCTCAACAGCTTCAAGAACATAGAAACACACATATTACTATAATTTGTTGGCTGAATACTGGGTTAAAGGTACTGACACGCAGGGAAAATCTTCCTCATAAAAGAAAATGATTGGGAGATGATTTTCACATCCTCTAAAATAAAACAACTAAGGCTGAAGAAACACTGAACAAACAAACATTCTCAAGAATGTGCACCTCTCTTAAACCATATCAGCTCTGAGCCCGTTGGAAGCAAACCATCTGTTTGTTCATTAAACTCCCTTAAATGTTCACAGACTAGCTTCATCAGCATCGCTAACTACACCTGAAGTGCTAGCAGCATCAGTCATCCCGAATGGCTGCCTTGGCTGCTGTAAAACACAGACCTTGGTAACTCTTGGAAACTCTCAATACCTCTCAGATAGTTCTGGACAGTGAGCAGTCGTCCACTGTCTCCAGAGTGACCTACGCTCTCCTTCGTGTTCATCAGTTGCAAAGTGAGCCGTTCAGTGTTCACCATAATATGTGCTTATTCAATGAATGTGTCCATTTAAGCACGTTCATGCAAAACACTGATGATGCTAGCATTTTCTGTGTTGGTTTCTCTATGTAGTTGAATCATTACAAACATACACAGAGAGGAAAAAAGAAGCATGGATCTAATCCAAACAATGGTCACCTGATTAAAGCACAACACTCTACTACTCTACAAGTCTACATCTGTGTCTATGAGGTAGTATTCAGGTTCAAAGACTAATTCCAACATTAGCATGCTAACATGCTCAAAATGACCGTATCAACTTGATGGGTGTATCACCAAGTGAGACTAGAGAGTAAGCCGAGACTGTTGAGCATAAACCAAAGTGGTCAGTGTCAGAACTAGATAGATCAGCGTGGTGACATTAAACTGCTAGCATGGTCAGATTTTGTTCAGAGTTTTACAGCTTGAAAATGACTATGACATGTTTAATGTTCTCTGCAGGCAGTGTAGATCATCAGCTGATGGATATTTGTGAGAACTTTTAGAACTCATACCCTGTAATGACATGTTGAACCCGCCCTTCAGTCTCCCTCCTCTTGTTCTCCTCTGTTAGCTTCAGTTGATGTTAACACTTTAAATCGAAGGTCCTGTGTCCTTGTCGTTTTTTAAAGGTGACATATCATGCAAAATCGACTTTTTAATGGTTCTCTACCTGAAATATGTTTCCCTGGCATGTCTACAAACCCCCCCGAGAATGAAAAAAATCCATTCTGCCCCTGTTTTGATTTCTTCACCTTTCTGTAAATGTGTGTGAAACGAGCCGTTTCAGACTTCCGTGTTTTTGTTACGTAACAACAATATCCGGTCTGTCACGGAGTCAGAGCTCGGAGCTTGTTCAGCCCATAGTATGTATAAAATAATACTGAATCCCCCTCCGTTTTTCATTACCTGCACACGTGTGGTAACAAGGAGCTTAGGAGGGAGGCATGCTAGTTGTAGGCTGTCTTAATAAACACAAAGGTCAGTTTTACTCCCCACATCTGCAGATTTGAAGATCTAGTGGATGATTTTTATTTATCATTGATAAGTGCTAGTGCTAGTTAGCATAGCTACATGTCGTAGCTGTAGCTGTGTACCAAGACACACATCGACATACTGACAAATAAAACAACAAGAAACACAGAATCTGTGACCAATCCTTCAGAAAAGGTCCCGCTGCCTTTCTGGCAGAGGTCGGTTTTACTCCCCACGTCTTCAGATTTGAAGATCTAGTGGATGATTTTTATTTGTCATGGATAAGTGCTAGCGCTAATTAGCATAGCCACATAGCTACATGTTCATAGCTGTAGCTGTAGCTGTGTACCAAGACACACGTCGACATACTGACAAATAAAACAACAAGAAACACTAAATCTGTGACCAATCCTTCAGAAAGGTCCTGCTGCCTTTCTGGCAGAGGTCGGTTTTACTCCCCAGGCCTGCAGATTTGAAGATCTATTGGATGATTCTTATTTACTATGGATAAGTGCTAGTGGTAGTTAGCATAGCCACACAGCTACATGTTCGTAGCTGTGTACCAAGACATACGTCGACATACTGATAAATAAAACAACAAGAAACACTAAATCTATGACCAATCCTTCAGGAAGGTCCTTCTACAGGCGCCTCTCCGTCAGGATCAGATTCTGGATCAGATTCAGAGGGTTGACGTAATGTGATCTCTGAGCAGCCGTGTATATTCAGCCAACATGTAAACATTAGATCAACGTGCTGGACAGCCGAGGGCACATCCACTTCCTGAGGGGGCGTGGTCAGAGTGAAAACAGACTGTTCTGAGGAGGACTGAAGAAGAGGACTTTTCAGGCATGCCAAAATCTGATTTCAAAGTGTTTTTTTTAGCATAAACTTTAAAGACATGTTTTGGGGACCTCTTAGACCAATATATATTGATGAAAAAAGCGTGATATGTCACCTTTAACTGTTCAGATGATCTGCTGAAATTAAGATTAGGTTTTTATGAGAATCCTTCAATGAATTGATTTGACTTCCTTTTAGCCAAATGCTAAAGTTGTTTCTGTGTTAATTTATTAATTTAAAGTTTACAACCTAATTTCAGCTTCTGCCTTAAAACTGAAATCTATCACTGTCAGAGTTTAAAAGCTGAGCTGTGTGGTCAAGTTGTGGGAGGCACAGAGAGTGTATCCTGTGGTAAAACCAATATATTGCTTTACTAATTAACACAATGATTTTCTGCTGGATTCCTCTCTTTCCTTCACTGAAGCAGCACAGTTGTTTTTGCCTGAAGTATCTTTTATATATTCATCCTTTCTTCTCATGAAATCACTCTGACCGAAGCAGACAGCCAGTGATCGTTCCTCTTTGTGCAGAAGAGGCGTCAAATGTTGTCTCTCTTTCTGTGAGTGCACACAGAGCCTGAAGCAGACAAGATGAGTCAGCAGAGAAAGTTCAGAACCAGCTGTGTGATCCCCAACATCGCTAACTGGAGCCAGCTTACTTAAAGAGAGCCTTATTTCATGGTTAACACCCCTCAAGTGTCCTGTTAATCAATGAAAAATAACAGTCTAATTAATTACAGGGTCTGTGATTGAATAATCTAGATTAATCTCATTAATTAGTAATGTGAGAGACATTGCATTACAGGTAAACGTTCTCAGCCTGCATCACTGTTGCTGCATGATCATTTTCAACCTCCATATTCCATATACTCTATTTTCACCTCATCCCTCTCTCTCTCCACAGCCATAAGCAGACTGCTTTATGAGTCACCATAGTTCAGCTTTTTCTGCACAGTTTAATTTTTAAAAGAAAATATTAAGCTAATGACATATTAAAATGATGGAAAAGAACATGGCGCTGAAATACTTTTTAAAGGTGCAGTGTGTAGTATTTAGCAGCATTTAGCAGAACAGACGTGGAAGAAATTGAATAAAGTATTGATAAGTATATTTCAATTATGTACAAGCACCTAGTTATATAACATATTTTGTTTTTGTTTACTTAGAATGACCCTTTCTAGTCTATCTTGCAATGCCATGTTTCTACTATAGCACAGAAGGGGAAAAGTAGCATCAGCAATATGCGTTTTTGTATTTTGTGAGTGACTGCACAAAAAGCACTGCTTGAAAGAAGAAGAAAATTTTTGATTTTTAGAAAGAACTTTACTTACAGAATGAAATTAAACAGGCAAACTTTTTATGTTAGCACAGAATCTTACTGACAAACAAATACATTCAACGAATGCAGTCAGCGATTCCCAGTTCTCTTTGGACAGATTCCTCCCAAAGAATATTATCAACCCCCAACAGCTGCAGGGAGTCCCTCATGTTCCCTGTGGCTCTGTGGAAGCAGAACTCCAGCCTCAGTCTGGCCTTAATGCTCAGCTTCCACAGAACCACCACGTTCAGCTCAGGACCTGCTCGCAGCCTGTCTCTCCGGGCCATTTTTGCTTCTCCAATTAAAAAGTTTAGAATTTGGCACTTGGCTTTAATTTTTTTGCTGTACCTGAAACCACAGATAAAACTAGAAGAAGAAGAAGAAGAAGAAGAAGAAGAAGAAGAAGAAGAGAGTTGTTGGAGTTGTTTGCTAAATAATTTGTATTAATAGACGTGTTGATGGTAGAAACTTGACAAGTGGAGGCTCATACTTAACATGCATCACAAGAGCTTCTTGTCCTTGAAGGCCACTGTCGCTTCACTGAGGGGAAGGGTGAGCAAGAGAGTGTTTCAATCTTGACTCTGTTATGTATTTCTGAATATTCCCATTTCTACACACTGTTCCTCGAAAGCTTTTACAACAGCTACAGTGGTAGATATGTGTTAAATGGGAAAGACTACATTTGGATCAATGCATTTAGAGTTTTGAGCAGTTATGTTGAGTGATTTCATCATGTCTATGTGGCTGTTGTGAGTGACTGAATGACTGCTATTACTCCGTGTTAATGCATTATTTTGACGGCGCCACTTTACAGTTTTCACCGTCTTGTTTAAGCATTCTTAAATATACTGATTTACATTATCTAAGGGGACAGCTTGGTGAAGAGAAAGAACATGAAGTTCTCATTCAACCAAACCTGAGATAATGAACTTGTTTACTGATATCGTCTCTACATCTAGTTTTGACCGCCTCCCATCCGGCTATAAAATCAGAGCTTTCTGTATATTTACAACATCTGCTGCTCCTGAGTTGCAATCCAAAAGAAAAACTTCCCACTGATGCAAGACTCGGGTTTCACTGTGTTTTTATTGAACAACAGAATAACAGGATGGATGTTTGTGTGAGTTACTCGGGTTAGAGGAGGGTGAATAGTCTTGAGTTGTCTGTTTATGTTTTCTTTCTTTGACACATACACGATGTTGAAAGTTGCTTTTGGGTTTTAAGCTATATTGATAGCTTAAAAGTCCTCGCCAAAATATGTTGATGCTTCATCTATCTATAGACATGGAGGACTCTGTGTTTCTGACATCTGCTTTGCATCTCCGACTGATATCAAGATGTCTATCTGCATCTTCCGATCTCTATCTTTCCTGCTCTGCTCCTCTCATCTGTGGTTACATGTCTGTATTTATTTCATGGCTTCTGCCTTTGTTGTTATTTCATCCTATGACATTTTGCCAGTGACAGTGACTTTGAAGTGTCAGAAATGTGACCTGCAGACAGGCTGAGAGGACACTGTGAGAGAGAGATATTTGGAGAGCTGGAAATAGCTGGAGAGCCGGCACAGAAAGAATATGGGGAAAAAAATAAAGATCTGTTTACCTTCCTCTCTCCTTTCCTCTCTCTGCAGATGAGTGTGGGTGTGTTTCTCTCTGTGCCTGCTTGTATATGTGTATATGTGTGTGTGTGAGTGTCTGAGTGCGTTTGTGCATCGCAGTGGGTCTCAGTGTGTCTGCCCCCAGGGACACGTAGGTCAAATGCATTTGACATGGAACACAATGCCTTTCTGGAGCGGTTGCACACACTGCCAAGCACACACACTCACACAAACACAAGTATGGTTTTGTGTATATTTGTGAGGACTACATTAGATCTTCAGCATTTAAAAAATAAGGCACATAAGCACTGCTTTTCCTGACATACACCAGGACTCAAAGTAGCCAGCTGTTAATATTTTTAAGCAACTTCATTACAAAATAATTATATTGCATCAGAAAGCCAAACCTAGTCACACAGGTTTGTTGTTACTTGGGGTCCTCTGTGAGTCAAAATAATTACAGCACTCACCAGTGTTCTTAAAACTGTGCAAATCTGCCGTGTGTGACATTTCTGATCTGCAGCTTAACCCAAAAGTACACTCAGGCCCCGTGTAGGCAGGATTAAAAAATCCAGGAGGGTATTAGTAATATAAGAGTTAAAGCAAAGTGTTTTCATTTATTTGCTGCTTCAACTCAACTGTAAGCTGCATAGAGTTGGTTCATTTTGTATGTTCCCAAAGATAATCAGTCGACAGGTAAGCGTCGGTCTTCACCTTCAAAAACGAAGACGTACTTCAGGATGCTCTTTCATATGAACTGACTGAGATAAAACCAGAAACAGATCAGAGTGTATGTTCCTCCTTCAAGGTAATAACTCTCTGATAAAAACACAATAGGTCATCAAATCAATCTAATGATTCCTTTAGACTTGAGCTGCTTGAGGAACAGAGGTCAGTGGACACAGAGATGGTTTACAGAGCTGCAGGGCTGCTTGGTCAGCATGTCGCTCAAAATGATTTAGTGACAGGTTGTTACAGCAGAACAGTGTAAGCAGGACCCTGACATGAAAGGTCTCATCTCACCTTGAAGTTGTTTCCTTTTGATAACCCACTCATGAAACATAATCCCACTTTTTACCCAGCTACTTACATTTGTACACCAAATAATTATTTAGACTTGATTTTATTGATTGAAAATGATTACATTTCTTCCATTTAAAGAAGTACGCTCAGGGACAGTTAGCTTGAAATGGGCTGAGCATGCACTACATGATAACCAGGCAGACTTTCCCCTTGATCATTGATGGTTCTGAAGATCACCTCACCAGATTTTCTTGTGGTGTGAGCTATGTTAAGAGTGATTTTAGTTTCCCGGACCTGCATAGGAAAGGATTGCTTGTGTTTATTAATTACAATCAGATCCTATCCTGTAGTGTAGGGGAACCACAAGGACAGCCGAGCACACACTCTATCACTCTATGGACTGACAGGAGAGCCATTCTGTAAGCTAGCTAACTGACTGAAGAAGGAAGCACAACAAACACAGCTATACCAATACAAGTCAACGCAGAGCATAAAGTTAGATGGATGTCAGAATTGAGGACCAACTTGTTGATTTGTGGAAAGTGTTTGTACAACTTGTCCTGTAATACGGACCAGAGTCAAACTCACAAGGAGACGAGTTAGACATAAATTGATACGTAATTAATGTACCAGGTAACCAAGCAGCTAGCAACATTAATCATGTTTGTTTACCCTGAAGTCACGTTTTCTGTTCACACAGTATGAAGACAAAACTGCTAAATCTCTCCTTATCAGTCGATGTGTGGGGTCTCAGTTTTCCATCTGATGAGGTTATAAATATCTCATAGTGTGGGTCAGGCTTTAGCTGTTTTTAGTGCAGCTCCTTACTTTCCTTTTCCATTCATCAGTCACCTGAACACCTCTTTATCCCATATTATGTTCTCTACAGTGTCATGCACCATCTTTAGATTTGTTGATTTCTCATTTGCAGCCTTTGTGGGTTTTTTCTTTATCCCCTGCTGCCTCTTTTTTCTTGTTTCCACCTTTTGTCATTACTTTTCTGAATGCAAACAAACCAGTATCAAATCAGCCAGTGCTGTTGAGAAGTAACATACCTCTGCTTTGACCAATCAGGAACAAGCTTTTGACACAGCAGTGTTATAAGATTCAGTTAACCAAACTACAAGGTGTGATAATGTGCATGTTTAAGGCAAACAGGAAGACAAAAGACATCATCTTTATTCAAACTTTTTAACTTCTCTATGGTACGTAATATAAAAGTATAACATGTAAATGTGTGATCTGTAAAGATGCTATTGTGCTTTTTTTTTTACCTGAGCTTCTTCAAAGCTCACCTGCTTCTGACTATAACTCCATATTGATCAAAGATAGTGGTATCAATCTCAACAAGATACAATGTCTAAGAGATACAATCGCCTTCCTTTGAACACCTGAAGTCTTTTGTAGGGGGGAGAGGGATGAAAGTAGCCTTAACCTTTTAATAAGTCAGAGAAATGTTAACCAAGGTGTATCACGTGGTCTGTAATGAAGTTAGCTTTCCTGGAAACTGATCACATTTTTGGATTGTAATGACGGAGCTTCATCTCTGCTTTTCATGCTTTGACAAGTAAAATGTCTGCGAGAATGAAGCCTCATTCATTGCAGTCAGGCAATAAAACATATTGATAGCTTAAGTAGTGAGGTCAAAATGTTACTGTTAAAAATTGATGAGGATAAAATGTAGTTTCTTTAGTATGCAGGTGGTTGTGCTGAGCACAGAAGTCATGAGCTGAGGCTGTGTACAGGCAGATGCAAAGGTGATAGTGTAATCTAATGAGGCATTACTCACTCATACATGTTCTACACTGAAATAAAATCAAGCCTAAACACATCTTCACACCTTCACAAGCATTAAGGGGAACTTAATTGGTGGTGTAATATCTCACACTGCAGCAATAACCGATTCTCAGTGAAGTTGCAGACTGCAGGATGATGTTTTAAAAGCTGCAGATAATGCTGTGATGTCAGACCTTTCATTATCCTGGTTTCTAGCCCTGAGCCAGGCTGAACCAGGTGAGGTTAATTGGGGCTACCTCATCATCCAGGTTATTGGTCTGCCTTCCTTCACCCTCTTTTTTTATGTTACTTAGAAACTGCTTATTTTCATCCGAGGCTGCAACATTTTAGCAAATAAATAACTGAAATCTGTTCTGAGACAGAAACAGACTTTCAGTCACCGACAGTCTCTGTGCTTGTCTCCTTTATTTTCACATTATTGAAGATGTGAAGTGAAATATGTCCTGGAGGAGATGCAATCAAGTCCTAATGATAAAAGAAATGTTTCACACTACATCTACGTTTCCATAAATGACATAATATAACCATTATTTTTATAAATGTTGAATATTATTAATTAAAACAGCGCTTCAGGCTGAAGACTGACGATTTTTTTCTTCATCTTAAATGCCGTGATGAAGAGAATTAATCAAAATAACAACAAAGCAATTAACTTTCCTCCTTGATCACTCGCTGCACCTGACCTCTGCTGGTCCACTCTCTCCTCGGTAAATTACATAATCACTGAAAACATGAGTCTTTTTAATCCCACTCAGTATTTAGGCCAAACTCTCAGGCAGCGTGAGGATTTGTCCCGTGTTTCTGCTGAAGAAGTTTTCTAGTCCATTTCACTGATTTTGGGTTTTAGTGGAGTTGAATGGCTTAATGATAGTGCTGAATAAGAAAGTCTCAACACGCAGAGAGAACGACAGCTCGGATGGGAGATTGAGAGAGTTTGACTTGCATGTAATAGCTGTTTGCCTCTGATGAACTCTGTATTTTCTTGAAGCGTGGGCACTTGACATCGATGGAGTATGAACTACTTCAGGGTAATTTTGTACTCAGAACTTTTTGAGGGAAGTTTCCTCAGAAAGTTTCCTTCTGTAATTCTTAAATCCGATCCTGAATGTGACTCTGTATCCCTCTCTGGTGCCAATCCTGTAGGATGTGAAGAGAGGAGCAAATAATCTGAAGTGTCATTAAGAAAGTTTGTCTAATTTAATTTGGTCTCATTTCAAGTGACAGGACTCTCATCAGGTGTTGAAGAACTATTTACACAGAAGTAATTGGTGCTTGATGGGAAAAGGAGACTGTGTTTTCAATACAAAGTAAAGACGTGGACGACCAGTAGTTTAAACAGTGTGGGACAGTGAGCCATGGAGCGTTTCTGTTCAAATGTGATAGTAAGACAAGAGCATGTTTTTCTAATTATCAAATAACCTTTTCTTTTCTTCTATGTGCTGTAGGGTCAGATTTTGGTCCTGTCAAGTGATCAGAGTTAATATCCGTCACTTTCTCCTCTGACGTCAGGGAGCAGGTGGACAAACTGTATGAACCTGATATTTCTAGAGATTTTGAGAAGCTGTGAGCAAAGAGGAAAATGCTTTGAGCAAAGATTTTGATTGACTCTCTAGATCAAGAAAAAGAAGGTCCCAACATGTGTTTCCATGTGTTCCTGATAGTCAAAGGGATAGTTCACTTTTTGTGAAGTGGGATTGTGTGAGGTAACTTGTCCATGGTATGTGTATTACACAGAGGATCTCGGCCAGCTCGGCTCCTTTTTTGAGAAAGTGACCAGAGGATCAGGAGCATGAGCAAGTATGAACTGCTGCAGATGACGTAAGTTCTACCACATACACTACCAGTCACAAGTTTGGAAACACCTTCTCATTCAAGGGTTTGTATTTATTTTAATGATTTTAAACACTGTAGGTTAATACCAAAGACAGCAAAACTATGAAAGAACATATATGGAATTATTGAATGAACAAAAAAGTGTTAAACAAAGCAGAATATGTTTTATATTTTAGATTCTGTAAAGTAGACCCCTTTTTCCTTCATGACAGCTTTGCACACTCTTGGTATTCTCTCAGTCTGCTTCATGAAGTGGTCTCCTGGAATGGTTTCTAATTAACATGAGCCTTGTCAAGAGTTCATTTGTAGAAGAACTTGCCTTCTTAATGTGTTTGAGACCATCAGTTGTGTTGTTCAGAGGTAGGGTTAGTACACAATGGATAGCCCTATTTGACTACTGTTGTAATCCAGATTATGGCAAAATCCGATTATTTCATAGTGTTGATGTCTTCTGTATCAAACTACAATGTTGAAAATAATTAAAATAAATAAAAAACATTGAATGAGAAGGTGTGTCCAAACTTTTGACTGGTAGTTTAATTTAGCACAAGACTCAACGGACCAAAAGAGAGAGGGGAGAGAGAGATCCAAGGTTATCTGGTGGTGCATGTGTGCAACCTGTGTGCCCATGAACCCAGAGAGCTCCCATTATCAGGAGTGGAACTTGGTAACAACAGTACTCCAGGACCTTCCTGAATCAGAGGATACCAGCGGCTCACATATGACTGCAGTCTGCATTACTCACCATCCAGAGTTCCCTGCAGCCTCACTGAATGCCACTGATTTAACTGTTTTCTTCCGTTTTCAGAAGTTAAATCAGAAAACTAGAAAAGCTGAATAGAAGTTAATCTTCAGAGTACGTTTTCGGCTCTCACTATATTGCTAGACATTTCTGTGTCAGCACCATAATATTCAGCACTCATTGCTTAAAATGATGTCAAATTGAGATGCAGAAATATAAAAATTCACATTATATCAGTGAACCTTGACCGTAGACCAGAACAGCAGCTAAGTGCACTACTGGCAGAGAAACATGTTTGTGCCCCGACTGAGTGAAAAAGAAATGGGCTCTCTGATGGCGACTGGAAATGTTCTAAGTGGAGCGTTCACTCGCGCTAACATCAGTGTTTGGGTCTGACTTTCTTAGAATTTGATAAACTACATGAGAGCGTTGGCCTCTGTGGGTAATACACTTTCCGTTGACATGTACCTCATACAACCCCACATCAAAAACACAAGCCATCACTTTAACCCCGTCACGATGCCTGACACACTGCAGTGAAGCCATAGTCTCCAGACCTGTTTTTCACTTCTTCTCTTCTCCTTCCTTTTTGAAAATAAGAAGAATTCTGAACTGTTGTGTCATCTATAATTCAGCATCTACCTGTCGACACTCACCTTTCAGTCTGGTCATATTCAAGTTAAAAGGGATGTAACTTTAAAGAAAGAAAGATGGGAGCTGGCATGTGTATGAGAACTGGCAGGTTGCTTTGAAGAAGCCATAGAAAGGAAAAAAGATTGAGTAAGGACAGGAAGAATGAGGCAGATGGAAGGATGCAGAAAGGTTGGGAGGATGACATAGATAGTGAGGGGGTAGAGGTGTCAGATGCTACAAAGGCTGACCTCGGCTGGGTGGGACAGTGTGATCACTTTCAAATCCACCTGAGATGGTCCCTGTCTGTGCAGCATATGAGAGGAGATGACAGCAAGACACATGGAGGCATAAAAGAGGAAGTAATGTTGGACAGCAGCCAGCACAAAGTGATTCACCCAGTGACGTTTTATATAGTACGAGTAGTTTGTCATTAACGGAGATTTGATTGGTCGAGACTGACCTGCAAAGGAGTTCAGGCAGACATGCCTGGTCACTTGAACATTCCAGTTTCTGCAAAGTGCACAAAGTAATAAGAATGAAAAAGGGAGGTAAAGAGGAAATCGATATTACTCTTGCTGAACTTCTGCTAACTAATTCCAAAAGTACGCCCAAAGTTCAAAGTGGTTATGCACACACACCAGCAGAGCACATTTGTTAGAACAGACTTCTGCTGCAAGAGAGTGGCAGCTAAATGGATTTTGCCTACAACCACTCTCTCTCCCTGTCTCCATCCTTCTCTCTCAAACCATCTCATTAAAAAATAATCCTGCAAAAGAACCTAAACAGCACACCCAGTAAGTAGGCCAAATCATACGAGATACAAATATTGGACACTGCTTGTGCGATCTATAATGCAAGATCAGAAGTATTGGGTGCTGGTTACACAGCACAGAGTCTGAGCTCAAAGATGCAAAGTGATTACATCAGATTTCAGCCCAAAGGTCAATACTTTGTCACGTGATATGACTCTAGCTTATTCGATTACATTTATTTGATCAATTTTTGCCAATTCTCCAAGAAGGTATCTGAATGCATCTCATTTAAAGACTAAAACCAGCAGGCGTCTCACACAACATGAGTGCATGTTGTGAAAATGACAACTACATCAGTCAAAAACTAACAATGACAGTGTTACTGTGTCGTGTAGGGCTTCCTGCCTGGAGTGATTTATGGTCCATTATTGCATGCATGTTAAATACTTGACTCTGATTGGTCAATCATAACATTCCAAGGTCTGCTACTCCTCTATAGTGGGCCCTTGCTGTGAGGAATAGGCTGTTGAATCTGGAGGACTTGCTGTAAACATGTCAAAGCTCACAGAGGGAGTCTGGTTAATCTGCGTGTTTACTGTGGAGAAACAAAGAGAGGAGACATAAACCTCCAGGGGAAGACAAGACAATCGCTCACCTCGTAGAGAATCTGTTCTGCAATAACAACCTGCACGCTATACATCACCCCTCGCTGCTGTGTAGAGCGAGCTGTTTGGAATAACATGAACAAATGTGAAGCAGTTATCTACTCACACTGCACCGCCCATTATGATTCAGCCATCACTTTCTCAGACTGTAGATGTAAAAACTGTAAATGACAGAATTATATCTGCTCAGATCAACACGCATTCAAAGAGAAAACAGTGTTTAAAGGTACAGTGTGTAGAAAAGGGAATATATAGTCATATCTTGAGATCACATTCTAGATTGAAACACACCCTTGCTCACCCTCTCTTTGGTGAAGATCCAGATGCGACGGTGGCCTTTAAATTCATATTTCTTTTTTTTTTTTAAAGTGGGGTTGTATGAGTTTTATGTCACTTGTAATTATACTAGCTACAATCGATGCGGCTTAGGTCGGGCCCCGTAATGAGAAACTGCAGGGAGAAACATCATGGAAGCAAGGCTACAGTTTCCAGCTGACGGGGCCATTTCTGCCACGTAATTTAGCCAATTTTGAAAGGCTCGCAGTTTACACACCTGAACCACCAGGTAACTCGGGCTCTCTCCTGCTCTCCAGTTTAGCACAGAAGTTTCTCCTCTTTATCTTCCGGTGCATTGAATCGCAGTTTCCCCGGTAAACTCCGGCTCATGAAGGTGTCCACGTGTGACTGCAGTACAGCATGTCATTGGCGCCATCAGAATCACTCATTATTAAGTTTAACAGTATTTTTGTCACTTTGAAGCTGCAGACCTGAACGGCTGATCAGTGTGCTGCAGACGGAAGAGCCCGTCTTGGAAGACATGGAAGACCACACAATAAGTACAACTTTCGCTTTGATTTTGATTATAGTTTTGAATAAGCAGCTCGACACATACTGTACATACTGCTTCACTTTCGTCAGCTGAGGAGGAGAAGAGAGATAGACGACCGGAGAAGGGAGGCGGAAGACCGGACCTTGGCGAATCAAAGCTGGTTAGTGCAACAGCTGCTCTACCTCAGCCTGAAATATGTCCCCGCCAATATGTGCGTCATCGCGACAGGACAAGGGAACGAGCATGCGCAGAACGACCAGAATTAATTTAAAGCGGAATGAACGTATACATGATTGAGGAATTATTCAATTCGGATTTAAAGCTGGGGTTGGTAGTCAGATTTAGATACACTTTTTGTTATACTGGTTAAGTTGATCTTTATGTCCTGATGGTAATCAATACATCATGTGTTCTTAAAAAAGAGTGAAAAAAAAGCTGCTATCTACAGCCAGAGTAAACCTGGGAAAACACCAACCAATCACCGTTTTTGAGTCCCAAAATTTTAATCCAGTCAAATCCCGTCCTGCTGTTCTGCTGCCTCCTGTGCGTACATTTCCCCGACCTGCACTACGAGTCCCCGTCCCCTGCCTCTGCTTCCCCTGACTCTACTGACTGCCCCTCTCGCTCGACCTCGGGCCTGTCCCATCTGACCCGATGAGGTGCTTTGTTCAGGACTGTAGTCCGGATCAGAGTCTAAAAAGCTCTCACCACGGGGGCTCTGACAAGCAGAAGAATGAATGACATTTAGTAAGTCCTACAGAAAATGTATATTGTAGCGTCCGTCCTGACTCTGTAGTGATGACGAGCCGATTCGTGAAAAATGTTGAGTTTTAATAACCGGTCACTGTCGGCCGTGATCACGACAACCAACAAAACAACAATCAATGTTCGAATGAATGAAAAACTTCTCCTCTTGTCTCTCCTCTCTCTGGCTCGCACACTCTACACCTCTCCTGATGCCTTCACTGACTGTCAACACTGTAGGAATTAAGAACATCTACACTGAACACATTTAACAAACAGTAGAGCTGTTACAGTATTATATGTGTTATAACTTTTCTCCTGATATCGTGTCACCGGTACAACTGGATAATGCTAGCATGACAGTTGTAAGTACTAACAGCAGCCATGTTTGTTTGTGTTTTTAACTTTCACTATGATAATGTTTTGGTGAGGACCGATTTTGAATCAGTCACGATCATATGGTCGCAAGTCAGCGGCGCTCGTGCATGTGAGCGGGGGTCGTCGTTTTGGAGGAGCTTCGAGGGGAGGGGGGGAGGGGTTAGACGGAGACATGAGGAAATGCTACATTCAAATTCATGCTAGTTTTCCGAGACTACCAATCCCAGCTTTAAAATCAGAATAAACCAGACACTTACATTGGATTTAAGTTTAATTTGGAATTAGGTGTTTACATGGTCATTTTTAATCTTTTTAAAGATGATTTCATTTTAATTCTGAATTAAAGAGGAATTAAAAGTCTCATGTAAACGTAGCCATTCTAAGTTAACAAAAACAAAATTATATTTATATTCAGGTGATTATACACTCATCTAAACATACCTATGAATATTGCATTTCATTTCTACCAAGTCTGCTCTGCTAAATGCAGCTCAATACTACACACTGCACATTTAACAGCAGCCCTTCTTCTTCAGTTCGTTCTATCTTTGGACAGTGACTGAGTTTCACATCATTAGTCACCACAAAATAACCCACATTTGGAGGGTTTTTAGAATCCTCTGTTTGACTGCATGATTACAATTAAAAGAGATGACTCACAGTTACATAACTGTATGGGCAACAAAGCAAAGCAATAACAGGAACTATAGAGGTAGCAAAAATAAGGAGGACAAACTGGATGGCTTGACAAAAAAAAAAAAACTGATCGAGGACATTGGTTTTAGATCAATCCAATTATTCTATTATTGTCTTTGAGGGGAGATGTGTCTCTGTTACTCCATGCCCATTTGGCCATACACTGTTTGTTTTTTTATATACTGAAATTAATTCAGTGCCAGATTTGTCAGCAGCAGAGCACAATTTATTTGTTATCAAGGACACTTTACAATCCTAAAGTACACATTTTATACTAAATAAATGCATGAGTCATGATCATTTAATGTATTAATGTATTAATTAATTCATGTTGCTCACCGTAAACTAATGATGAAGTATTCAGTGAGTTTGCCTTTAATATACATCATCAGTTAAGGAACCTTAATTCACCGTTACTTCACACATAAGTTGGCGTGAGTTCATTTTATGACCATGCATTGTAAACTCTCTGTTGATGAATAAAAACTTCATGTTTCTTCAAATATTCACATTTCTACATGATAAATAATACTACAGAACATACGCTGTTTTTAATTTTTAATTCTAATAAAAGTAGTGTAGTGATTTTAATTGCATCATTAGTTTCAGTGACTTTTATTTAAACATTTTTGTGTTGTGTATTCTTTTTCTCCATCTTGTTATCATCATCTAGTAGTTTCCTTGTTGTAAAACACATTAAACTGCTTTTAACATGAAAAGTGCTGCACAGACAAGTTTATTATTATTGCTGTTAATGGTAAAGCACTGTTTATATAATAATAATCATGCATATTTATAGAAATACTAAGTTTGCAAATGCAAATGCATGGTCATCAAATTAAATTGTATGTTCAACTAATGTTCTCTATACTGACTCACATCTGAAGGTTCCTACACTCATAATATATTAAAGGTGAACTCATTGAATAAAGTCATAGTGACTTCAACTTCTGTTAATGGTGAGAACAATGAATGAATGATACGTCCAACATTAAATACTTATGACCATGCTATACCAAAGTTAATTAAGTAGAACGTTTTTACAAGGGATTTTTTAAGGCAACTAAATCATTTTATTAAAAAAAAATATTTGTCATTCAAACACACATTTTAATTCCAAATAACCAACAAGTGCAAGGGTTAAATAAATAAATAAAAAAACACTAAGAAAATAAGTCAAATTTGAGCATAGAGAACTTTGTCTCCATGTTCTAGTTGAAAATACCGACATTTCAGCCCTCTTATAATAAACATATTAACCTCTTTAACTGATGCTAAATGCTAAAAAAGAATCAAACAGGTATTTTCATTTAAAGCTACTTTACTACTACTTTGTAATCTTTCAAGCTCCCCATCACAGAAAATGGCTGTGTACAGTTTTAAGCAGCATTGCGTCAGCTGAAAGCTTAATGTGGGATGCCATAAAGAACTTTACGAGTTGCACTTTTTCGTTTTAATGCCTCTCTGAAGAGCTAAACACGGGCAGTCATGAGATCTCCTCTATTCTCCTCTGTCTTTTTTCTGTCCGTCTGGGATGTGGAGCGGCTGATTACAGGCTAATCAAATGTTAGGATGTGTCTTTCATTTAGCAGCTGAGTAAAGGCACGCCAGACGTGTGGTACAGGAGGGAGGAGTGAGTGTGTGTGGGGGAGAGGGAGAGGGAGACAGACAGACGCGGAGTGGGAGCAGGAAGAGGCTTTAGTCATACCGTCAGTTTGCCAGGAAATAATTAAAACAACCCGAAAAGATGCCAAGAGGAACAGGGAGAGAGGGATGCTGTGCTGTGAAGCAGGAGTAAATTGCTTTTCTTCCTGTTAATTACAGGGTTATGGTTTTCAACTGATGCAAAGAGGTGCTATTTTGCACCTTATTATGATAATAACTTTTTGTTCTGTGTTCTGTAGCTCAAGCTTGCTAATTTATGAAAATGATGCTACACTGAATGAGGCTGACACACTGGTGTCGCTGTGTGTGTGACTCATTCTTCTGCATAACTGGTGTGTCTTCTGTTTGCACTTGTGTCAAACGAGTGTCCTCACGTACCCCGCTCTCTGTTCGTGCCAAATATTGACAATGCAAACCTTTCATTTTCATTTTTGATTTTCAGCCTGCTGTCTCCGCGCTCACTGTTGCTCTTCAGGCAGCACAGTGGGTCTTTGTTCAGTGTACTCAGAGGAGCGCCTGCAGTTGTTGAGTGGAGTTGGCAGCAGGCCTCCTCTAGACTTTACCTGGCTCTCAGTAAACAACAGTCAACGGACTGAAACAGTGAGGAGAGACTTTAAAGCCTCTTTGAGGTTGTGTAAAAGAGAAATCAAATGCATGGGCTGAGTCCATATTCATGGGTTCAAGATGTGATGAGACACTGTAAAGATGACAGGGAGAGCAAAGAGACCGTCACAGATTGAGATACGCTAGAAGGAATCTGAAGTGAAACCAAAAGTAATACAAAGTGGCTTCTGTCACCCGAAACATTCAAAGAAGATTATTATCCTCTGAAAGCCTCAGCCCGCCGCCTCTCCTGTGAGTTATTTTTCCACCTTTCTTCACTTAAATTTACACATAACACCTGATGTACTTGTTGCGCCTGCAAAACTGAGGATATTTCCAATTGAGTTCAGGACTTTATTTTTTCATGCTATCCTCAACTGATCCCTGCCCACGTGAAGGTCAGGCTTTGGCAGTCAGTGCATAGTAAGATGCATGTTTAAGATGAAGAACTGCAGGAAAGAGTAGTAACCAGAGCAGACATGCTATTCATTGTTAATTAAACTCCTTTACCTTTTTGTTTCACGCTCATGCAGACACAGAGATTTGAATCCCTGAAATAAAATGACTCAGAAACTCTGGCTCATGCCTCCTTTGCTCACATACACATAAGACAAACCCTGACGCATTCTCTAGGGCAGATGATTGATGTCTCATGCACTGGCGTTTGCCTTCCTCTTTCTCAGGGCTGTCACATTTATTTGCCCTGTATAGACCTTCTGCACTGAGCTGATACAGAGCAGAAATATGAACAGGTGTGACGTGGGTAATTTGTCCACATGGCTTGGAGCAGTAGTTGGCCAAGACCTGGCAGCTCAGCTCGGTTTAAAGTTGAAATCCAGCCCAGAGCGGCTGGCCAAGGTCTCTGTGTGTGACCCCAAAGGAGAACCTTATTTTTCTAAGCGCAGTGACTTCAACCCTCTTCTTCACTGCTTGTCACAGAAAATACAAAACTATATATTACTTAAAAGGACTTTAGTTTATTACTGCTGACCTCTGTTATCTCACCCCGTCAGTGAGGGCTTTTCTAACAGAGCATCTGCTACCAGAGTCCCCACAATGTGAATGCAGCTGCACTTTAAAGTGGAAAATTAAACTGCAGGTAAAATAAACAGACAAAAAAAGACATAACAGAAGTCTTGGATGTTTGGCTCAACTTGTATATAGTCATAGTAAGCTTAGCAGTCAGTAAACAGCCTCTTAAATGTCCATAAGGGGTTCAGGTAAATCATGTATTGTAAGTGGATGGTTACAAGAGAACTCTTCACAGTCAGCAAGGACAATAAACGTTAGGCAGTAATGGTGCTACAAATGGCAGCGTTTAACTTCAATTATCAGTAGTTTGGTGGAAGCGTTGCTGTTTCAGCATCGAGTCGTTTTAAAAATATCCTCCTTGTTGTTTACAGAGGCGATCAATCTAACATTTGTGCCTCATTGTCAACAGGAAGAGGTGAAATCACAGCTTAATAAATGTACTGGACTTCCTTCTGCTGATTGATTTGATAGCTTCCAAAGTGTTGATATTTTCTTTTCACTCAACCAGTCCTGCAACATGGCCAAAGCTTTGTATTTGCTCTTTGTCCATTGTCTACAATTTGGTTGACATCCTGTTCATTCAGCTCCCTCGCTGATTTTGGGCCGGTGTACTTCTCTCTCTTTCTTTCCTCTGCTGGTAGCTGGTAGCTGGCTTTTAAAATGTACTTCAAAGTTCAAAAATATCCTTGATGTTGTTTACTGATTTAGAATGGTAATGGCAGCTAATTTTTACCACAGCATTAACAGGCAGGTAAGATGTGCTGGACTCCTTTCTGCAGCTTGCTTGAATTCACCGTCAATAAATAAAACACTGTTGTTATTGGCGTTTGACAAATCAGAATCAAGCATTTAAAGCTGCTGTGGACAAACATTTTGTTTGTGTTGATTTTGGCAGTCTGATATATCATAAACTCAAAAAAATCTAAGTAAGGAAAGTGAGCAAAGATCTTTCTTCAGCATTCTGTCAATCATCTGGTCTGGCACATACCTCATAACAGAGGTTACAGGCATTTAAAATTACAGTATAGAAATAGTCAGTCTTGTTGCTGATGCTCTTGTTTACCTTTTTAGGTCATAAAAAGGCTTTGCTTTTCAGTCCGTTGCATAACCCGAGAAAACTTCTCGCAGGGGCTTTAACTCTCAAGTGTCTCCCACAAAATTGACCTTATAATACAGTTTATTGTTAGTGTGTAGACATGCAAAAAGGTTCAATATCATGTAAATCCTGTGATCATTTCAGAAGACCTTCAGTATTATAAAATTAAGTCCAAAATGAATCATCTTTTTACCTCTGTTTTTGGTCTCCACCATCCTAATATCCGGCTCTGTAGAAACTAAATGTTCTCCCAGCAGCAGATGGTCACTTAGTATGTAGCTCTGTCTCTTGGTATGTGAAGCTTGTGTGTAGTGGACATAACAGCTCATCCTTACTCTGTGTCAATGACCTCAATGACCGAAGGACAGAGGGATTGTATTGGATTGGTTTTCAGATTATAGATTTTTGTGGTCAAAGGTCAGGGTCACTGTTACTCTACATCTTTCCTTTCCCCTTAAGCATAATTTCTAAGCAACTGTTGGGGAGGATTTGTTCAAGTTTCATGCATACAACTGAACGACTGGATGACTTTTGGGGATTTTGGAGGTCAAAGGTCAAGATTGATGCAATCTCCATGAAAACCACTTTTGGGTACAACTGGAGAACATATGTGTTAATTATAACACAGTTTCAGTAAATAGTTGAGTTAAAGATTGTTTTGCTGAACTGTCAAATGTCAGCTTTACTCTGCCATCATAATGTTGTAGAAAAACTATTTTCTGACATATTCTTGTAAGTGTAACTTTCAGTACACGTAGATGGGGCTTCTTCAAATATGACACTTACATTGACTTGGATTAACTACTGAAAGCTTAATGGTCAAAGGTCAGTTTATATAACTGCATGTCCAGCACCTCAGCCACAGTTACACTGCTGAGGATACAACAATATATTGAAACGTACTTACTGGACAGAGGCATTAGACCACCGAATGGTGTGATCGTTCTGGTTTGACGAGAGTGACATTTATAAGTAGTGAGGCAACCTATAAGATCCTCAAAGATATTGTACCTAGGGCTGGGCGACAATTCGATAAGGATAATAATCATGATATATTTTTTCTCAATATAAATATAAAAAATGTTTGATAAAAATTTGATATAAATGAACCTCTGCATAATGCGCTAATGTGCCACAAACGCGAGTTGCCACCCAGCATTAGACAAAAGAAGAAGACGGCATTGAACAGCCAATCGTGTCGCAGAGTGAGAGGTAGGCGGGGCTGAAAGACATTTGGAGCGGAATGTAAACACAGCTGAAACGAGCGACAGCAACACAGAAGAAAACTCAAAACCTACCAGCTCAAAGCAGAGTCGTTAGTCGGACACTGTGTCGACTCTGAGTTCACTATTAACTTAATACACTTCATTAGATATACTTTCAGGATGTGGGTAAAGGAGGAGCACAGAGACAACTTCTGCTGTTCATTTCTAACATGTTTAATGTCCACCGAGACTGTAGGACAACTAAACACTGAATAACCATGATGCATCCACTGCACTGTGGGAAACACCATCACTCTGCCCATAACCCTTAGTAATCTTAAAGGGGAGTGTACTACTCAAAACAATACCCTATAAACTGACACACAGAATATAATTTGACATTTCTTTGTTGTAAATTTAAATGAAATTATGCGAATTAAACTAACAAACTGTCTGGTTTCTTCAACTTTCACTCAAGAGCAAAAAAATGACTTTAAATTTCAACTAAATGATGATTTGATTTTTATCATGCTAATTATCAATATTTACTGATATTAAATATTTTATCATGATAACATCTTTTTCAATATAGCCCAGCTCTAATTGTACAAGCTTCAAAAGCAGAACACATAAATCCTCATGGCCCCTGGTCACTTGTCATAAATGGGTCAGGTTTGTGTAAACAGTTGATTTAGAGATAAAGGGAAATGGATGCGTTCTGGTGCTGAGCGTGTTGGATGAAGGTTTGGTATGCAAAACTGGAAGCGTGCAGGACTTGACTTGGCTGGCACCTCAGATGACACCACCATAAAAGAAGTAGTTCTGAGAAGAGACGAGGGAGTAGCTGATGGAGAGAGGGAAGAATTGGTTTTCATTACACACTTATTCACAGTCACAGTCTCATGCGTCCCTGTCTTATCTCCATTTTCAATCCCTTTCCTTATCTCTCTGGCCCTGCTCTGCCTGATTCTCTCCTCTTCTTCCTCCTCTTACTTTACCAGCCGAGAATTTGGATGAAGAGTGTCGTTGCTACAGCCAAACACAAGTCGACACATCCCATGTACTTTTGCTGCATGTCTCTTGATTGATGTCCTCATATCTGTTGCTCACACTCACATTCGGCTGCTCTCAGATAGAAACACACCATTAACATTGGCTGTGTGCCGTTTCTGTTCTCTCAGCGAGTTAGCCTCCAATCACTGGAAGATCTCCCTGGCAGGAAAGAGGGAAGGAAGTGATAGAGGGACAGATAAAGACAGTGAGATAACGTAAGAGCCAAGAGTGAGGAAGAAAGAACCAGAGAGAAAGTCAGAGAAGTGGGTGAGGGATTGCGGGAGTGAGGGAAATGCATAATAGGTTTTACTGTAATATGCTGCACTGCCATCTAAGTGTATGAGTACACTTGTTCAAGTTGCAGTGCACTGCAGAAACTAAAATAGGATACACTACCACTTAAAATAGCTAGACTAAGCTCTTGTGTGGCACGATGTGTGTGTGCATGTGTGTGTGTAAAGGGACCATAACTGAGAGGAAATAGAGTTTGTATTTAAGTGTTGCCCAAATGGAATTCAGTTTTATAATGGAGTTTCGCAGGGATAACAAATGCTTATCTAATAAAGTGACTAAACTCACAGCAGTATATGACCTTCTCTTCTCTTGATACACACATACTTACAGCTATTTAGATATTCAAATTGGATGCGCTCCTTCTGCCTCAGACAGCCTGAATCATCGTGCTGTAAAAGCCGTGTAGGAGCACCTGGGAATCACATGTTGCGCCCGTGTTGTTTGACACTGATCTTGTTCTCGTTTTGCATCACCATCTCTAACTTACTGCTGGGCATTTTAATCAGCCAAACACAAGTGTAGCTTCTAACACTCCAGTCTCTCCTGCCTCTATCTGTTTTGGTACCTCAGACTGACCCACAACCCACTTTAAAATGAAGTGACCTGAAACACCCTGATATACAGTTAATGAACTGTCTCTTTAAAGATATTTACATATTTACTTGTGATTATTAAAGAGATAAAGTAAGAAAATGTGTATATAACAGTGTGGCAACTAGCATCTTTATGTGCACGTCTGGGCACACACACACACACACACACACTCACACACACACACACACACACACACACACACACACACACACGCACACACACACACTCACACTCACACTCAAAAACCGACACCTTTACAGAAAAAAATTGCTCTTTAAAATTAGATAAGATAAATTAGATATAGGATAGATACTGTATTGATCCCTTGGGGGATATTTGGTTGTTGCAGCAACACAGACATAGTAGCAAGAGTAGTACAAGGATGATAGAGCACAAATAGAGAAGAAAAAAAAAGAAATATATATATATATAGATCAATAAAAAAAGAATAGAATTAAAGAGTATATACAAATGTTACATGGTATAAATAGTTGTAATTATACAGGCAGTAAGGACATGTTATGCAGAAGTGACAGGTTGACATGGTGTGATTATGACGGATGGCAACAGGGTCATTCTGGGGTGATATAAAAAGACAAATAATATGCACTGTGAGGCAGTCAAGGTTCAATATGCAAATATAAATAAATGAATATATATGAATATATAGATAGGTCTGGATACAGAGATAGAGAATAATGAAAAAAGTACTAAAGATCCTGAGAGTGACATGATCTCTATATATGGCGCCAGCTCCTGGTTGCATACCTGAAAGAAGCACTGTCCATCCTTGTATCTGTTTCTACTACCAGCTCCCGATAGCTAGTTAAAGTTCATCATTTTCCCAGCTAGGTGTTTGAAACGCTGAGTCCCTGCCCCAACTCATGTCCATCTCACCTCTTGTCCCAGATCAGAAACTTGCAGCATCTCTTCTGCAGCAGGAGCTAACGGTTATGCCCTTGTGTCCGGCTGTGGCGTGTGACCTCGACCTCACAAACATGGAGTCTCACTCTGTTAGTGACAGATAGTGACTGTTTATCCAGATTTGCATGGACAGAGAAAGAGACTCTTGGGTTTAGGGGGGTTTAGGGGGGGTTGTGGTGTCGTTGGTGGTTGTTTTACACTTGTTATTTGTGTAATACACTGTGGGGAAATAGAAATGGGCTGTGTATGTGTTCTTTGGCTTGCCTTGTTTGCTGTTTAACAGCAACAACACCCAACAAAAGGGAGTGAGATCTGCCAGCTTCTTTGTAGGGGTTCACTGCTAAAAAACAACACCTCGTAAATATATTATTTTGTCACACAGCAAGAAGGTAACAAATTATCCACAACAGGTGAGAGATTTAAGCAGCATAAATTGACAGATGTCTTTTTCTCTTAATGCCTTTGCTGCATGGAAAGTTGTGGTGTCCATCCAGAAGGGGTTTTCTAATTTGATGTAGATTTCTGAAGATGTTTTGGCCATCTATAGGCCTGGTTTTATGAGACAGCTGATGAGAGACAGAGAATGTTGGAAGGAGAGAGTGAGGATGATGTGCAGCTTGAGGAGTTGAACCCGAGGTCGCTGCAGTGAGGACAATGGCCTCGTTCTAAACTGTCGATCTCTTCTCCAGCGTTTGGTGATAGTGGTGTAGAGCACTGTGAGGTGCTAAATCTCTCTTGCAGGTGTTTAACAAGGTGTAAGTCTGTTGACTGCAAAGGTCACAGATTATGATTCACACCATCCCAAAACCAGTCAAACCTTTTCCCTGTGTTTGGTGGTTTCATCATCCACGTGAGAAAAATACCATCAAGATAGAAATGTTCCATCTCAGGAGAAAAATAATGAGCCCGAACAACTTTTTATTGATCCACAGTGACCCTTACCTCGAAGGTAAAAAGTAAACCAAAATAAAGTCAACGAATGCCCTCTGCAGAACAACACAGTGACTCAACCCTCACACCGTCTGGGTCAAACATTGAGCCTGCACCACTCTCTTCATGTTCAGCACAAACACATCCAACCTTGAATATGACTCCTCTGACCGTCTGCGGACCACAGACTATTGTCTCTTCACAAACAGACACAAGTAGGCAGTGTGTCCGTGTTGTAAGCCATGCATGACATCATTTGAATGCATGAATATTGACATTGAATATAAAGCACTTTAAGCTGTAGTAATACTCTTTATAAGTGCACTCCATTCACCATCTTTTCATCCTGTCTTTGTGAATGATGAGGCCTGTTCTTGTGGAAACATCTGGTGAAGTCCTGATTTCCAGTCACCTGAGAAACAAGGCTGTACTCTGTGTTTCCCTCACGTCACACTGATGTGTTAGCAAAACTACCATTAAATGAGCACTTTTGTCCATTCTCACTGATGTCTGTCCCTTGCATCTACCTTCAGATGTCTCTGCAGGTTAATACAAAAAATACAGGCCAGGTCTTAATGACAGGAACAACTACCATGCATGGTGTAACCCTGAATACTTGTCTCACCTTCTCTACACAAAATCTGAATCTATGTGTATTTTTCAGCATTTTGAGGCAGAGCAAAAAGTGATATCTAAAGTTCAATGTTATGATGCAGGACACCTGTGCTGCAGCATATTAGTTCTCTTTCTCTCTGCTCACTTATACACATAATAAACATAAATTGATATATTATTTGCACATGTTCTCATCTTGACACCAGGTAACCTCAGCTCCCTGATCCTGAGGACGATAAACTAATGCTTCCCTGCCTCCAACCTACAGCATCTACCTCATATAATCAGTTTAAATATGACTTAACATACTGGACTTTTAAGGTTATTTTTGGGAAGTTATTGCTGCACATTCAGAGAGGGAGGTGAGGGTATGAATATCCATCACTCCCCTGGAAATCCGCATTGACTCAGCAGAAAATGAGCTCAGCTCCACGGGGAGAGGGATGAATTCAGGGAATGCTTTGGGAGTTGATGAGGACTCTCACCTGCTCTGTGGCTCTGAATGTTGGACTCAGCTTTAAACAACTGATGCATGAATGAATGTGTGTGTGTTTGTGTCTCTGTGTGTGTGTTTGTGTGTCTGACAGTGCTGTCTGCTCTACAGGGAAGAAAAAAAGGAGTATAGGAATGTTTGAAAGTCAAACGCTGAGGCAGTCTATAATTATTTTAAAAACCAACAATTGTATTCTCCGGTGTCTCACTGATGCCTTTGACACAGAGGAAGTGTATTACACTAAAAGATAACATGATCTCACACTTGTCACAATAATGAGCTGATAGGTTTGATATAGTGCTCAGAGAAAGTCTTCATATCTCAATGACGTTGTTTGTATTCCACAGTGATCCGTATGGCTGAGGTCTATTTAAAGCTGCACTAACCAGAAGATTCTGGGGTTTGAATAACTTGGTATAAAGTAATCAAAGAATGAAGTGGAGCAGAGAGAAGTTAAGTGGATGTTGACATTGGACTCCATTCTTGAACATGTTAATGACTTTATAAGTTTGTTATAATGAGTGATATCATCAGCTTGTTGTGGAGGTCTGCCCCAAAGCGCAGAGAAAGCCTAAATACAGCTTCATTTTTAATAACTCAAACGCTTGATTTGGTTTAGGTACAGGCTGTGGTTATGGTTGGTTGTGATTGAAGGGGCAGTCCACAGATCTTAAGCATAAAGTTAACTAGACGAGAGGAGTTTAACTCAACGTGTAATAAGTTTTGGATAACAGCTACCAGGATTGTGTCAGGGTAGGGGTCTGAAGAATATGTTGCTGAAATAAAAGTGATGATTGTGATGATTGTTTTTATTTTAAGGCTGGCTCAGGACTTTAAAATAGCACAGTCCACGGTCTTCCCTGGAGCTTACCTTGCTGTTTTTTACTTTGTGTGTGTGTGTACAATGTGTGTGTGTGTGTGATGAGCTGCAACCTCAAAATGTTTCTCTCTTATTCTCAGCCACTAGTGACACAAAACATACACACACATATCCAACAATGCTCATGTAATCTGCAGAATTACACTGAATTATTTCATGACAGAAAACAACAGCAACTGAAGTTTACGAGTTGAGTTGTATTTCTGTGTCTCAAGCCTCCAATCAGACCTAATTAGGCACCTTGAGAATCAGACAGAAGCACTAAACTCCTGCCGGTCCCGACCAGCCTCCCTTGTGTCTTCTTATAGCTCACCAAGGCATACGCTCTTTTACACTTGCAGACTCAAACGCAGACTGGACTCTGGTGGCAGCTGTATAACGGCTCAGTCCCCCCTGAGGTCATGGCTTTGCAGACCAGAGAAAATAGCAATATATAACCTGGTCTCTCTAACACTGAGGTCACAGCATGTGCCTCGTGACGCAGCACTTTCTGCCACTCAAGCAAAATCTGAACAAATCATTTTAGTTTCCTGGGAACCATTTCACAGAGCAAGCAGGACATAAAGGCAACACTTGCATTAAGCTGTGTGTTTCACTTTATGCCTGCTTTTGGAGGTTCAAAGTGTGTATTTGGAGCTGTATGAGGATGTGTGATCATTGCGTTTGTGGGCTGTCTCATGTGATGACTGATTTGTTTGTTCCTTCTCTGCTTTTGGAGATAAACATGTATAACCAGATATGAATATTCCTAATGGCTTTTTAATGTCTTTCTAATTTGCCCTTTAAAGGGCTCTAATGGACTGTCCTCATGTTTGCACAGAGAGGAGGAACAGTGGAGCTGACTCATTTAGTGGTTACCTTTGAGCCTGCACCAAAGCACACAGAAGCAGTCCTCTCCAGGATTAGTTCTGAGAGCTGCTGGAAAAAACACAATACCCTGACACTTTAGAAAAACTCTGCAAAGTATCGTTGTGCATGATTGTCAGCTGTGAAATACCTCACAAGTCTAAAAGATGTTCCAAAGGCAGAACTAAAGCAGGCTGATTGGCTGCTCCAGACTTCAATTGATAGACTTTGTTGATAGAATTAGCACCCATCCATCCATCTGTGATCTAACACTTCCTCTATTCAGGGTCACTGGAGGCTGGAGCCTATCCCAGCTGTCATTGGTCAAGAGGCAGGAAACACCTTGAACAGGTTGCAAGGGCACTCCAACAACCACACACACTCACACCTACAGGCACTTGAGAGTTACCAATTAACTCAACAAGCATGGCATTGGACTTTGGGACAGAGTGTCTGGGAAGAACCAATGCTTTCAGGAGACTCCACCGAGGAAGGCTCCTGCACCAGCACTAAGTTAGCTGTGATATACATTTTGAAAAGATTATTTCGACATATACTTCTTCAGTTTTTTATCCCTGCTGTCTGTAGTGTAAACCTAATTATTTTTGGGCCCAATAAATTGAGCAACCGCTGCAAGCTGGTTCAGTCAGGCAGCTTCCCATTTAACATGCATTATTCTCACAATCATCTCACAAAGTATCCTTCCATTTAGGCGGTCAATTTAAGCTGTAGGATTGCCTCTACTCTGCCTCTTCTCTGCCAATGCCACTGCCCACCACCTTCTAACATCCACAACCTGCAGGCTCCAAATTGAGGGGGTTTAAGATATGATGTCATCACTTCTTAACTTCTGCATGTAAAGTTAATCTGCAAGGAGTGATGAGGTCCAGAGCCAAGACACAAAACACAATGTGCTACAATACAGTTTTGATCAATACGGCGTGAGTTGACAGAGTGAATGATACTTTGTTGTATACAAAAGGTAGAAAACTGTGACGTCTTTACTTCTAAAAAAATACTGTTCAACAAATAGTTTAGCACTGTGGTGAATAGAGATCCACTTCACGATCCTGGTAGGTTGAGAAGATTGAAACCACCTTTATGTCTGCACAATGAGATGATGCTTAAGCAAAGGGTAGCTGACTTCGGCTTGGCATACAGACTGGGTGTTGGCATCACCTACACATTTCCAGGCAGATTAAAAGTGAAACCTCTAAATGTAGCTGCTGTACTTTTATTTTGTAAGAATTAAAGAAAGTAGGGTAACACTTTATATTAACTACACACTTTTAAGCATTAATTAAGCATTAATTAATACTTAACTCATCATCTGTAAAGCATTGTTCATACATTAATACTCATTTATATATCATGTACAAACACAGTTATACATGTTTTATTATTCATGAACATGACTCTCTATAATGTGTTAACTAACTCTTTGTTCATACTTTATAAATGATGTATTCACCAATTACAAATGAGCTATTATGGTCATTATAAACCAGTTATAAGCACATTTACAGGTTATTATTCTAACATTTACTAAGGGTTAGTGAACACCTTATTACATAGCAAATTATGATTAATCAAGGCAGTCACAAAGGACTTATAAGCTGCTTGTTCATGGTTTTGTGAGCTGATCTAAAGTGAGGACTTTATATGCTTTGCAAAGCATTAATTAATGAGATTTAAGACCAGCAGCACCTTAAAACACAGAAGTCACAGATATTGATTCAACAGAATAAGGAAACAGACACGACACATGGACTTAAACTTGTATTCATTAAAAGGAAACAACCTCTGTATAAAACCGCGTTTATTTTAAAATACTCTTAGTGTGCTCTACGTGCTCACAGTGGAAAAACTCAAATAAAATATGACATATCAAATGTGTTTATAACTGGTTTATAATGACCATAATAGCTCATTTGTATTTGGTGAATCCATCATTTATAAAGTATGAACAACGAGTTAGTTAACACATTATATAGAGTCATATTCATGAATAATAGAACATTTATAACTGTGTTTATACATGATATATAAATGAGTATTAATGTATGAACAATATTTTACAGATGATGAGTTAAGTATTAATTAATGCTTAATTAATGCTTAAAAGTGTGTAGTTAATGGAAAGTGTTACCGAAAGTAGATTTTAATTGTCTTGATATGAAACCTTTTCCACCTAAGTTATCACCGTAGGCAACCTGTTCTCCCTTGTTTGCAGTCTCAGGCTAATTAAAATCATCTCCAATTATGTTCTCTTTGCACTTTACCACACTCTTTGATTTATTTGTAAAGTCAAAAAGAGAAAGAAATGTGTAAATGATGAATGACTTCAAACAAAACGTTTGCATTTCTGGGTCAGGGCTAAAACTAAAATCTAAGCAAGTTTTTAATTTATTCTGTAATAACACATATTTTATTAGATGAAATGTTACATTCACTAAGCGAAGTACAGATAAATGTCTTATATCAAGATATCAAAAGCAAAAAAATAAGACTTGAATTGCTTCTAATGAATAAAACATTCACTAATAGGGTAAAAAAAAGTACTCATCAAGTTTCTTGAGATAAGAATAAAGTCTTCATTCATTGACTCATTTCTTTTTTACTAGAAATGAAGACAAAAACACCCGGTAAGTTTCAAGTCAAAGTATGTGTCATTGTTGCCAAGTGGTAATGACCAGACATTGATGTGACACAGCTTCATTGTCACATCAGAGTTTTACCAACAACTGGAGAAGTCAGAGACAAGAAAGTTAATACACTGAGCCTGGTCCTGTTTTATTGTGAAGGTGGCTCCTGTGTTTGCATGAGTGTGTATGTGTGTAAGAAAGAGAGGAACAGGGAGAAAAGGAGCATGTAGGCCACAGTGATGTACGGTCTGTGTCACTATTAATAGTCCATTTAACCTCGCAGCAGTGCCTCCTTTGTTGCAGTAAAACATATGTGTTGGTTATGCGTGGTAATCACTAAGAGAAGTGTGTATGTGTGTGTGCGCGCGCGCGTGTGTGGGGGGGGTGAGGTGTTAGCAGAGGTTGATTGCAGAGCCGTTTCCCAAGGCTTTGCCGTGCTCTGTTGGCTGAAGAGCTTCATTTCAGAGAAAATTTGTCTACAGCAGAGCACTCCAGCAGAGAACGTGGCCTTGTGCTTAAGAGTCTGTTGACTTGTGTGCGTGTGTGAACAATGTTTAGCCTCCTGTGTTTGTTGCTTGTGCATGTCATATTTCACAGAACAACAGCTTGAACTGTCTTCATGGCTGTATAAATAGTACAAGAATGTGCTTACGTATTTGTATGTTTGAATGAGTGTGGCACTTGAACTCCCGAACCAGTCAGGTGGGACGTAATCACAGATCTAAGCTCCTTCCCATCACAATTTTGGAGCAATCTTTGTCCACCTGACTGGCCACATTATGGGATATGATCTGATTTTTTGCTTCCTTTTCGAGGTGATGACCAGCTTGGCCCACATCACCTTCATCATCTTCAAACCCAAGCACTGAGGAGCTGAACTCACAGTCACCCGCACATGCATGCACACAGGAGTATAGCCTACGCACAGGGAGTAACCCCAGGCTTATTTTACACCAAGCCTTGTTCTCTAAGCTCCTTTAACAGATCCGGCAATGTCTTACATTTGACAAAGTCCTGATTGAAATGATGGGTTTAGCCATTGAAGTTTGTCCTTCAGTGGCATTCATAGTCATACAATCATTAGTGGCACTAAGTTAATGAGTATGATTATGTTTAATCTTTTGCTAAATATAGAACAAAGAGTCCTTATTTCATTCTCAGAACACTTCAAGATATTTTACAACTAGAGTCATAAGTTTGATACATAAGTTCAGATCCGGACACATACATACAAACACTCTCATTCCTGTGTATAGTCTTCAAACTCCATGCATAAATACATCATCATAGTACATTAGGGATGTGATTGGCAAAGGATATCAGGACAGCACAGAAAAGCATGTTTTTAACTGCACAAATGACTTAAAGCTAACTTTAAGTCAGTCTCAATCAATCAATCAATCTTTATTTATAACACACCAAATCACAACAAATGTAATCTGAAGACTCATTACAAACAGAGCAGGTCTAGACTGTGCTCTATGTTCTATTATTAACAAAGACCCAACATCAAGACAGGATAAGATCCAGTACCATCTTACAGAAAGGACTCAGTCTGATCTCATCTTAATCCACCATGAGCAGAGCACTTTGCAGCAGTTCGCAAGTTACAGTGGCAAGGACAAACTTCCTTTAACAGGCAGAAACCTCCAGCAGGACCAGACTCATGTTAGACACACAGAGAGTGTCACAGGATCTGCATAAAAACCTCCAGCTGTTTGATACATGCCAAAAAATAGCTGGTTTCATCAAGTGGTTTCATGAGCTACAGCCAGCTCAGAGAACATTATATAATGTAAAATAATATCATAAATTAGGGTCCTCCTTGGGAAAGTTTAGCATAAAAACTACTCTTCAAGCATTCTGGTGAATTCGTATTTTCCAACTTTTGACCTTTCTGCATCATTTTCTAAAGTCTATGGTCTGTTTTGTCCTCTTAGCGTTTTTTTTTGCTTTAGTTGTAACACCTTTTTTTTTGCATCAAGGAGAGCTGCTCTGTTCCTGCTAAGCGTGTATACGCTTCTTCTTATTGTGGCTTTATAAAGGACCTGAGAAACAAAATGTTGTTCCATCTCATTTGACAGCTTGTGTTGGTATGACAATACCAACACATAACTAAAACGGGAGCCTCAGCTACGTCATTGCTAACAGACGCTTTTGCAATGTTCAAAAACACGGAGCCTCTCATGATGACCTCTTGTATACACTTCAACACTTCCATGGGGTTACCATTTGACTAAATGGATGCTTCTCACATTACTTTGGAGTACACTCACAGCATCAATGCAACACAGCAAAGTGAGCACCAGATGAGCATCAAGTTACATCTTCATAGACATTTAAAACCTTTTTTGACGACTCCAGATAAATCTAGAAGAAACTCATCCCTGAGTTGCATCTGTAGCAGCCTAAATTGACTCTGATAAAACCTCATCTAACAATAACAACATTAGAGATTATGGGATTGATTTAATTTGGTGCAAGAAGCAGTACAGCATCCTTGACTGGAAATATTTTTTTTCAGACATATTGTACGTGAAGGATCGCACTTTGTTCTGATTGTCTGCAGCATTAGGTTTCCAAGGTAACTCAAAGAGCTGCTCCTCTCAGAAAGGACAGATAATGTGCTGTCACACTGATGTCGAGGATAAAATAAGAAGCCTTGATCTCATTCCTCTGCGGGATGATTTTTCTGGTCTTGTAACATCTTTGCACCAAATTCAACAAAGCTTAAGTTTTATTTATAATGTATACTTTATGTGTGTACAATAATATTTACGCCATCGTGTCAGGTTTACGAAGAATCTAAATTTATTGTGTATCTTTTATGGAGGGGAGAGTTCTTTAAAGTGGAGTTGAGTATTTGGGGGAGGTAAACAACACAGAACAAATCTGGAATATTTACATCCCTGTGATGTGTGTTGATGTTTCTGTGGAGTCGTTTCCCGGTGTGATGCCTGGATCCTAAAAATATATGACCAAAACAAACTGAGACAACTTTTCTGCAAGATCGTGAAATATATATTCTGGCACCTATACGATCATAACTTCTGACTTACTTTATCTCCTCTCTCCTAGGTACGCTGTTCTGCGAGACCCAGCAGGCTGGCTGAGTGTGAACCCTGTCAGAGGAACTGTCAACACATCGGCCTCTCTGGACCGCGAGTCTCCTTATGTCCATGACAACAAATACACAGCTGTCTTTATCGCCACAGACAACGGTGAGTGTCAGACACCTTGCTGCAGGGAGATGGTATGAGAGAATTACACAAACATACGAATGCCACATGTTGCAAATGATCTGTAACACCTTGGGATATATGACCTCTCTCTAAACTGTGTCCTGATACCTGATGATATGTCTTCAGTTTTCTGCGCCGCAGTGTGAAGAGCAACGTACACATTAGCAGACTCTTGCTTCTCTCAAGGAAAATGTTCTCCATTAGGAGTGGGTGATATGGGGAACTCACATCATGTTGTTTTAAACTATTTTGACCACTACACAACTTTTTCTAGCGACTAGAATTTTTTTCTGCATCCTGAACAAATTTCCATGCTCCACTTTTTGGCTTTTCTGAACCACTTTATAAATTTGATCGAGTCTTGCATCCTCTTTTGAACTTTTAGTGTTCATCAAGCAAATTTTCACATCATGATACATACATTCATTTGAAGACATTAGCTTTGAGACTCCTAGCCAACAGCTACAGTGTTCCTGCCTGTCAATTTAGTTAGTCATGTCCTTAAATGGGCTAAATTCGTAATCTTAATATCTTCTGAACTGTTGCGTTAGAAAAAAATTCACCCCGTACAGTGTGTGCCGATAGAGAGATGAGCTATTCAGACCTAAACAGTTTTTTGAACCAGGCTGTAAACATGTTTATTTCTGCTGCAATGATCATCTTCTTTGAATGGGTGTGTGTGGTTTCCGGTGTTTCTGCACCCAGCCTCAAGCGGACGCTCGATGAATTGCAGTTTATAACACTTCTGCATTTTTCAAAATGTGATTAATTCCCTCTCATAAATAAAACATTTGAAGATGCTGATGGACAGGCTTTGCACCTGCCTGGTTTACAGGCTTGCAGTCGCTTTATACCGATGCCACATCTGATCCATGCCAATAACTACTGCCTCTTTTCACTAAAGTGACGTTGATTGGTCCGGTCATTCTCTGAACAAGGAACAGGTAGATACCAGTCAACAGATATCAAATCTGTTTGATCCATCTGCTTTGCAAGGTCATTGATATTTTCATTGTCCCTTTTTCTCCCTTTTCCACTTATTTACCTAAATCAATAGAGAATTCATTGAAAATGATGTTTATACTAGCACCTGCAATTCGCAAGAAACAAACACATTATACAAAAAATGTGACAAATGTTTGTTTTGGATAAATGGGTTGTTTGAATGACACAACATTTATAAGTTTCAGTTTTAGGTCCTTGTGACACTGTTGACTTTGCAAAGTTTAAAACCACCAAAGCACTATAAATATCAGGAAGATAAACTTTACCTCATGAATCAACACCTAAAATAGTTAAAGACAATATTTTTCAGTGACAGAAAGTCTAGTTTGAATGTTTGTTTTTAAATCAACATTAAAGTTGTCATACTGAAACCATTTGCAAAGAAGTATTTCAGACCATTAAGTGCTTCTGCAAATCGTTCCAACATGAACCATTCCATGAAAATGTGCCTCTGATTAGGATTTCATACACTCCGGAAAAGAAGAGTCTGGTTTTTTCACCTGCCCAGATTGAAACTGTCATTATCCCCCTGTGACAATGGGATGGTCTTAATTGGCATGGCTTTCTGTCGGACCATATGGTCACTGGTTGGCAGTGTCAGTGGACCTGCTGCTCTGAGACTTCCCGAGGCACGGATGAAAGTGTCACAAGTCTCGATGTATCTCTCCTTTTCCATCTGCCTTTCTCTTTGTGTGTCTCTCTGTCTCTTTGTCCCTTTGTCCCACTCTCTCTCTGTCTCTCTCCCTCTCCCTATCAATCTATCTGGTGTCCTGTGCTCAGGGAGATTCTGACAGATCCATTAGAGGAGCTGGGAGATTCTATTAGTAGGCAGCAGAATAGCACTGTTGTGCTGGGGAATTTGGCAGCCTCAGAAAGATGAGCACTGAAAGAGGAGTAATGATGGGGCAGGAGGAGAAGCTGGGGGAAGTGGAAGGGTCAGGGGAGGAAGAGAAAGGAGGGGACATAAGAGTAGATAACAGGAAAAAGATAAAGAGCCGGGGAAGTGGGAACGGAGAGATGGAGACGATGAGAAATAGTGAAGATTATAAGAGCAAGGCAGGGTTTCAGATTAGAATTGGAGCCAGAAGACGAGGCAGGGTTAAAAGATACTGCAAAGCTTTATATTTTTGTATCAAGTTTTCCAGATAGTGATTGTAACACTTAAAGGAAACGGTGTTACATTCTGGGAAGTACACATCCCTGTGTTCTTGCAGAGTGTGAGATGACAAGATTGATTCAGCTCTCATGTCTTTTCACTATAGTGGCTAACAAGCTACCAAAATCCATTAGAGGGCTCAGTTATAAATTCATTATTTCTCATTTACTGTTAAAAAAAAATCAAATGTTGAAAGAAAAACACATTTGTTTCCTGAACACAGCTTCAGACTGTGCAGACATAAAAGTGATAATCTTTGGTCTAATTTTCTGCAAGAAAACCAACCATCATTATCTGACTTTACAACTATTTCTGTTTATTTTTTCTTTATTTGTGTAAAATGCATTAGTCATCCAGATCATGGTAATCCAAAGCTTGATCTAAAAAGTCAACTGGACCTGGTTAATAGTGATGGGAATTCCGGCTCTTTTTAGAGAGCCGGTTCTTTTGGATCGGCTCACTACAAAGAGCCGGCTCTTTCGGCTCCTGAGTGGCTCCTCAGATTTTTTTCATGTTTAAATTAATGTATGACCTAAAATAATGCAAAATGATATGTAAAATGAGTATCTAATGTAAAGAACACAAATTATATCAAATGTTTATTATTCATTAGGCTTTATTTGCATATTCAACACGGAGCAGAGTGCTACAAAAGTGTATTATAAAGTACAAAAACAAGACCCATCACAATTTAGTCCAATCTGATTATATGTATATTATTTATAAACTTTTAAACACCTTACATTAACAGCAGGTTCCCTTCACTGTCTTTATTATTCACTTATTGCACTGATGGATAAACAGCTCTAATGTCCATGATCTGAATGACTGAGATCCTTCACAGACACTTCTAATGAGCCTTTGCAGTTTTTTTGTGGACCCTGATTGATGACACTTTCACCTTGCACAGTCTACACTCTGCCTTTTAAGAGTCTTTGCCGTTTAAATGTGTCTAAAGTTTAATGTGTTTCCTGCAGTCACTCGTTTTCTCACCTTTCCAGTGCGCTCTCTGTCTGTCGCGCATGTTCTCCCTCTCGTCTCCCTCCTGTTGGTGTGCTCACTGTGCTGTGTGTGTCTGTAACCCCTCCCCTCCCCGTTCTGCTCAATGTAGACGCGTGATTGGTCAAGATGCCACCATATGTCTTGACCAATCACGTGAGGCTTTAACAGAAACAGACGAGAAAAATAAAAAAAAACGTCTCCCGTCGTTCACTTTAAAGAGCCGGCTCTTAGAGCTGGATCGTTCGCGACCGACACATCACTACTGGTTAAAGCCAGCTACTCAGGTTTGGACTCAGTTGTCCACTTACTGTATGTCTAAAGGACACCGGACAGTCCATTGAAGACACTGAAGTACACAGAGGAGGCTGCTGGTGTGAAAGAGGTGTTCAGGAAGCCATATATCCCAAACCTTTACAGCCATTCTTTAACAGAAGGACAGACTAAGACACCACTTATCATCAACTTGTTATGGGGTTTTGAATATCTGTCAAAATAGCCAAAAGCCATGTTCACAACTCGGATCACCTACGACAGAGGATGTGAACAGCTCTAAGGGTAACCGGGCAAATAGCTCGTTTATAACCCCCATTCGACCGCTATGATCATTAGCATGCTTATGACCCACATTTTTAGCTCTGTCTATACATCAGTAAATACCTGAGGAAGGCTTCCTGACAGGAGTAACGAAGAAGAAGATGTACTTTATTAATTCCTGAGCAGGATTTCAATGTTTTTCACTCTGGTGTTGAGCACGCGACACACACACACACACACACACACACATGCATGATTCAGGATCCTATGGACATGCATTAATGGGGAAGTGTCAGAGTGAGAAGGCTAACACACAGATGAGTGCATCGAGTAGTTTGTGCCTTGCTGAAGGGCACCTCTGCAGTACCCACAAATTGAACTGGCACTTCACCAGCAATCAGTCCAGCAATTTCTAGACTTGGTCCATAACGGGACTTGAATTAGTGACCCTCGGGTTTACAAGCCTAGTCCTAACAAACTGAGCTGCTGCTGCCTTCAATGTCCAGATGACTTTTTGGTTCAAACTTTCAATTATTATTATTATTTTTTTAGATATTGACACCGGTTTTCATCTAAAGAGATTTAGGTTAAATATATCGGTTGTTAAAGATTCAAGATTCAAGAAAGCTTCATTGCGAAGTGAGCTTGCACAGACAAGGAATGTGACATGGTGACTGGAGCCAGAGTGTAGATGTACATAATGATAAATTAGGTTATAGATTATATTACAATATTGCACAGGGAATAAAAGTATTGCACATGTATTGTGATATTGCACAGGTATTGAACATCAACATCATCTTAGGTTTTGCTTATATTTGACATTATATTCCTAAGAAATATAAAGCTAGGCTGATGTAAAGTTATTAAGTTGTGCAGGTTCTCTGTCTTCAGGAAAGTACAGTGAGTAAAAAGTCAAATGAAGATGAAAAAAATCAGGAATTTCAAATGAATTCATTTCATCCAGAGGGAGGACATGAACATCTTCACCTGACTTTACAGCTTTGCATTCAATAAATGTCAAGACATTTCACGCAGAACCACAAATGTCAACCTCATGGTGGCCCAAGGATGAGTTTGGTAAATGATAAATGGACTGATACTTATACTGCACTTTTTCTAGTTTTCCCACTGCTCAAAGCACTTCTACACTACTCGTCACATTCACCCATTCACATCACATTCATACACTGATGGCAGAGGCTGATATTGTAGGGGACAGGGTTGTACAAGTTCACATTGAAAATTATTTATAGCTCAATGTTTAGTTCACACAGAAACACGCATATTACTATAATTTGTTGGCGGAATATTTGGCTAAAGGTTCTGACTCTAACACCCAAACACATTAAAAAAATCTGTTTTGTAAAAGACGATATGGGTGGGTTGGTATTAACATCCCCTAAAATAAAAGGACTAAAGATAAAGAAACACTGAACAAACAAAAAGTGAATTGTTCTCCACCCTCAAAAGCAACATCTCTATAAAACCATGCACACTTTTAGCATGTTGGAATCTGTCCTGATTCGTTCATAAAACACTTACAATGTAATGAGTTGGTGTCATCAGCAGTGCTAACTACATTTGAAGTCATGCAGAATACCTGCCAGGCGCTGTAAATCTGACTTCCGCTGCTGCAAAACACAGTGCTTGGTGACTTTCAGCAACTCTCAATGCCTCTTGGATCCTCCCAGTATGTGAGCTGTTTTTCACAGTCTCCAGAATAAACTCAAGTTGCAATTGTGAGCCGTGAGAAATGAAGCTGACGCAGTGCTAAAAGAAAAGTGCTAAAAACTGCAGTTGCTAGAGTGACCACATGAGGCTGGCTCCAGAAGCAGCTGAAGCCACATACACACCCATTAAAAAAACATCTTTACTGCATCTGTAAAAATGAAACATGTTTACACCCTGGTATAGAGTTGAATTATTTTCTATAACCCATCAGTTTTGAAGATATGATTATGAGTTTTGCATGATTAGACGCATGGCTGTCTTGATTGACAGGCGGGCTTACTGTAGCTAAGAAGCTAAAGGCTCTGACTCTGTGTCTGTATTTAGGTTGACAAAAAGTTATGTTGAGTCAGTTTTCTAACATGGTGTCTGCATGAAAAAGTGAGGAGGGTGAATTATCTATTTAGATTCTTCTATTCTAGATATTTTCTTAAAAGCTGTAAAATGTTAACATTGCTGCAGATTAAATCCTCTCAGGAATGTGAATATCATACAAATTTTATTGCAGGCTGTTTAATAATTGTTGAGATATTTAGAGTTGTCCAAAGAGTTGGACTTACTGACCTGAGCAGAAGCACGAACTCAAACTGTGCAGTAAAATGCCCTTTATGCACAAGTTTCCCTGCTTCTCCACATCCACAGCTAATAAATGCAAGAAGAACTACAGAAAACCCTGCACCCTGAAGAATCCACTGTACCAGCGCTGGTGTGTGTGTTTTTGGGACGTGACTGAAATGTGAGAAGAATACTGATATCCGCTCAGCCCCCGTCTCGCCTCTCACGCTCTGTCATTGACAGGACAAATTTGCTCCTTCCCCAAAGCAATCTGTGCAATGATTGTATGACAACCTACCTATGTAGACTACCAACAGGATATCGATTGACCCTCACATCTTCATCTTTATCTTTATGTGAAGACCCCAGATCTACCCTGGGATGGAGAGGAGGATGGTGAGAGTTATAGAGTGTGTCAAACAGAGTGAGGAGGTTAAAGCAGAGGCATATATGAGCAAACTGTTTCTAAAAGACATACTCTTGAAAAGGAGAGAAATCAATGAAAGAAACACTTGGTAAGGGAAATAAGAGACGAGATGCATTCATATTGACCAACAGTTTTTAGGTATATTTCATTACACGCATAATAAAAATCTATCAGCTGTGGAATTTGTTTTTTCACCCGCTGAGAAATCCTGGAAAAGAAGATATGCTGTAATTAACTTCATTTATTTATAACTGCAGGGAGAACAGCGCTCTGAAATAGGAGCTTTCTGCATTGTTATGGACCATCCCGTGCTAGTTAATGCCAAGCTGACCTTTTGTGCTTGCAAGTATACTCTGAATGTTTTGCATGGCTAGCTACAGACTGAGTTTAGCTCCTGGTTAACAGCATGAGGGCAGGTCAGCTGGAGCAGCTCTCCAGGCAGCAACAGATGGTGGAGGATGGACCGAAGATTCTACAGGGAAGGAAGGAACTGATGATCAAGGGAGAGCGAGAGGAAGCTGGTAGACTGAAATAAGAGAAATATAACAGAAGAGAAGTGGAGGGAGAGAGCATGGATGATTTAACCTGGTAGTGAGGTAATGGTTATGTTGATGTCAGTGTCAGGGTCATCCCAGCTGGACAATCTACAGCTGTGAGTGTAGTTTGAAGGTTCCACTCTGTTGCCATAGCAATCAAGTGCACTTGCAGGAGCTGCAGATGAAGCCGTTTGTCACTCCGTCATGTGTGGAGCAGTAGTCTTCGACAAATATGTGATGACCACAGCAGGTGCACCTCCATGCATGTGCATGTGAGAGTGTAAGTCTGTCTACATGCAGTGCTGCTCAATCTCATCCCTGCACCTGTATTCATACACGCCGTCTACTTACCGCCCATCATGTGCTTCTATTTCTGAGTTAATGACTGAAAAGCCACAACCCAGTGTTGCCTGGGCAGCAGCACCTGGCAGGTCGGCGGAGCGGCTTGGTATTGTTCGAAGAGATGCTGTTCCAACCTGAGCAGAGGGCTGGATGGGCTGTTTATATAAACTCTCAGCAGTAGCTTCTGGTTTTGCACGCCAACAAATTCTCTTCTGCTCTCTGATTCCCCGCCGGGACGCCAGCTGTTCTCTCTTCTTACCCCCTTCTCCTTCCTTCACATTAGTTTTGGTATTCTGTGTTGGCAGATGTGCGTTTGTGTGTGGGTGGATTGAAGTTGTGAGTTCATCCTGGTGTTTAATGTCTTTGTCCTGGTGCATGCAGTGCTTCTCTCTCCTGCCCTTGCGTATCCACTAACGGTTGTGTGTTGTGGTTCAATGTTTTCCTCTGCTCCTCATTTAAATGTTAAACCGCCTCCTGGCGGGAGCCATTTGTCATTGGAAGGCATGAATACATTATCAAAGCCCCAGTCATCCGAAAGAAAGCAGCGCACACACAAAAAGTCACGCACACAGTCGTCAGAGTTTCCTCCCACTGAAGCTCTTATTAAAAAAATCCCACATTATATACAGAAGAGTCCGGCAGTGTTTGCTCTGAGCACGTGGATGAATCGAGGAGAGACTTCCATTTAGACGCAGCACTGAGGGCGTGTGTGTCTGTGCTTCTCTCTGTTTGAGAAAACCTCCACACAGGCAATGAGAGCTGTGTTAATTACAAGAATAATAGGTATTACATAGACACACACACACACACACACACACACACACACACACTCAGAGCACAGTGATACGTCTCAGCACAGTCAGATCGCATCCCCTCTGGTTTAAATCAAAAGCAGCAGGCAAAAGGAGAGAGGGGACGCTGAATTCTAATAGGTCACCAAACAAATGTCTTTGGTGCTCACATAGATGTAAAATTAAACAGAACTGTGAAGGTTTGCATGTGTGTGTGTACTTAAGATGTGTGTATCTGTCCATCCCTCTGTGACAGCTCTGCATAATAGGTTTATCATCTCTTTTCTCAGAAGAAAGAAAAAGACTGACGGTCCTATCCAGCTGTCAGAAGCAGGATACACTGTGTGCATGTGTGTGTGTGTAGGTGTGTGTGTGTGTGTGTGTGTGTGTGTGTGTGTGTGTGTGTGTATGTGTGCACTGTGCTGCCTCATTGCCATACTAACTGTAGGGAACCAGTGTGGCGCTCATTTCTGTAATGGGCTGAGTAATTTCCCTTTTCAAACCAGCTCAGATACAATGGGACCACTGCAAAGTGTCTGTCATGTCACCGGCACACAGTGAGGCAGCCCGCCAGGCCAAATGCAGATAGATGGACTCATGTTGTGTCTTTAGCCAGCCGTGATCAGACTCCCTCAAACTGCAGCAGGGCATAATAAAGCATGATGAGCCGGTGTGGCAGCCCAGAGCGCCTTAATCCTCCGGCCAGGAATGGATTAGAAAAGGGTAGAATTTAATAAAAAAATAGAGGTCTACCCCACGTGTGAAGATGAATGTCAGTGTTTATGCATAGATGAGTCTTTCAGCCCTTCATCTCCGGCCTTTAGATGAATAATAAACTCCACTAAAGCCTGATTTAGTTATTTATGAATCAAAGTTTGATTAATAAGGGATTTGGGACTAAGCTGTTAGCAGATACAGACTCAGTGAATGCCAGAAATCAGCCATGACTGCCCTCTATAACTGTCTAAAGAATCCATTATAACAGAGCCAAGAGAGCGGGAGCTGGAGAGCAGACTGTGTCTAATAGATTGTAAATATAGTAACAAGAGGCTCAGTGTCACAGAGACAGAGACAGAAACATGGAGGCTGATGAGATGATGATGGTTGGGAGGTGAGATTTTAACAATGAAAAAAAACAGAAATGTGATTTTTTTTTTTTTTAAAGTTGTGTTTTGGGGCATTTTTGCAAGAAATAGTTGGAGAAAGACGGAAAATGTCAGGAGTAGAGAGCGGGGAAGACATGCAGCAAATTGTAGAGAAGTTGAACAAGTGACCGCTGCGAAGTGGATTATAGTCCCTGTATATTTTGGGTGTGCGCTTACACTGCTAGGCCAATGGCGCCCTAGAAATGTGACATTTTTTAGTTAAACAATCTCTATTTACAGATTGAAGTAGAATCACGGGGGTTCTTGATAACCAGGATGGAGTGTTCTCGTTTCCATGTGTAGTCAGTTTGTAGTTCGAGTAGTGTTGATCAACCACATTTCAGCCGGCTTTGGTGTACGCCAAGCGGCAACCTCCGGTCTAAAAATATGAGTCCAATGTGGAAGTGCTAAAAACTGCAGTTCATCAAGGATCCACTTGAGGCTGGCTCTGGAAGTACCGGAAACCACATACACACCAATTCAAAAAAAGCGGATCTTTACAGCAGAAATAAACATGTTTACAGCCTGGTACAAAAAAACGAGTGTAGTCTGGATAGCTCATTTCTCGATCGGCACACACTGTACAGGGGCTGAACTTTTTTTCTAACACGGCAATTTCGAAGATATTGAGATTACGAGTCTTCCAATGAGAGGCACAGCTGACTTGATTGACAGGCGGGAACACTGTAGCTGTTGGCTAGGAGGCTCAAAGCCCGCCTCTTTACATCACAATTGCTGGACAGCAGCAATATGGCTGCCGCCGACGACTGGCCTCAAACCAGTGCTTCAGAAACCAATGGGTGACGTTGCGGATACTATTTCTATTGTGTACGCAGAAAAAACAGTCCTTATGGGGAGCAGCAGCAAGCAGGACGCTGCACCGCTCCACCTCCTATCCCTGGTAATCCAATTCAGTGACGTTTTATTTATATAAACAGATGTCAGCTAAAAAAAACAACCTGAATCAAATATTTCTACTGCAGTGACTAATCTGCTCAATCTGGTGTTGCAAAAGCCCATCAGCGGTTTGATTTCCTGACTACCTGAGTTCATCACAAATGTTTGATCAGACCTCTGTTCACAAAAACAAACATTTTTCAAAATGGACATGACAAAGTTAACATTTTTACTTCATATAGATGTGCATCATGATGTTGTAATTTCAGCAAACTTAAGACCTGTTTGTACGTAATCAGAAGGAAAAATAATAGTTCTAATGATAATAACTTTATTGATATAGAACATTTCAAAAACAGAAAGTGCTTAACAAATTAGAAAAAATAATAAATCATGTACCAATAACAACAATGCAAATTATATTTTGGATGAATGGTTTTAGTTAAATGAATAAGAAATGATCAAAGCTTCTAGAGTCTAGAAATCTTTGCTTGTGTTTCTCAAAATAGCTTGACTTTGACTCTTGAGAGGCTTTAAGACACTCTGAGGCTACAGAGGACAGCTTCCGTACAAAACGGGGTTTGATGAATTCTCTGTGTTTACTTAACCTGTTGTTGTGTTGAGGTCACTCTCACTCCATGTATACATCACTCTCTTGTCAATCTCTTTATGGACACAGCCACAGAGGCATGCAGGTTAACTACCATACTGAATTGTGTTCCTTCCCAGCCAATCAATTATGACCCTGTGTAACAGCAGGCCAGGACGACGCTGGCATGAGGGAAGGGTTCAGGGGTAGGAATCAAGGCATCTTGACCCAGGATAATAGTAGTGTAATAGGATACGCTCTAGAAAGCCCGGAAGATCACAGCTCAATGCTGTGTTGCCTTCCAGTACCTCTCCTGTCTTGCTACACTGCCTCATTAACCCGAAATACACACTGCCTTTCCCACTTTAGTGCTTTGGCACCACTTCCACAACCCCTGCCTCACTCTCCCTGTCCCTATCTGACTGCCTCTGTCTTTCATCTCTAGACTTGTAGCAGACCCCCTTGGGGGAAGTCGCCCCTTGTAAACAGGCTCTGTTACGTCAGTGATTAAAGAATACCTTTGTTTAGCTCTACCAGGGGAGAAACGCTACTCTCTGTTGTTGGTTGTGATCCGGCCCTGCCTCTCTTGTGTCCTTGGAATACTGATTCATCCACAGATCAGAAGTTCTTGTTGTGTCTGACACATTTAAAACAAACACGCCTCTGCTCAAAATGCAAGAGCTGTCTGTGTTCAGCAGTACCAGGGTGCTGAAACTCACTCACTGCTTATGTGCAAAGTGAGCACATTCAATATGATTAGAATCTAAAATGTGCCCTCCGCCTCCTCGCCCAGCACCCATCTCCATCAGGATTTTCCATGACGGCTTCCCACATGTCGATTTGAACAGCTCTGAGTGTAGTTTTAATGATTCGGATCCAAATGAAATGATTTGAGTGGGAAGCAGAGATGGAGAGGGCAGATAATGAAAGATGAAATCAGATGATGGAATCATGCAAACTCAGCTGACGGAGGATTTCTTCCAGGTAATCTAGAAAGTATGTCATTAGACCAATATAAGGAACCTGTCAGGGCTTAACTCCTGATGACTCAAAGGCAGCATCTTCGATGTCAGTGTGTGCCTGTGTGTATTTATTTGTGCTTTATGGTGCCAGATGTGGGCGTTTGGTGTGCAGGGCTTTAAATGTGTTTTAATTAAACAGCTTCACAGTTTCTAAGTTGCTTTAAAGGCCAACTCAATTAACACCTTTAGTGGTAAGTCTGCACAGAACTGTTCCATTATACCTGTAATATTCCTGCCCTGCTGTGCACGTGCAAACTCATTCAAGCACACCATTCACACCTTACACACTAGATAGTTTAAAACTCTTATATGAGTCTTGTTTACGTAAAGATAATCCTTTATGTAGAAGACTTTTTAATAGAGATCTTAATTGTCTGTGTTGTGTAGAAATTATCCTTAAGTCTATCAACCTTTGTCTTCAACTTTCAATCATTTAGACTGATAACCGGAACTTTATTGTCTCACAAGAATGGCTACCGCCTACTTGAACCCTCTCAGGTGTACACTCCCTCCTGCCCACGACACTCTGCCACTGCACCTGATCTTCCCACCTGAACACTTTTCTTCTCTGCGGTCCCTGGTTGTGGAATAAGTTACCAAACTCCATTTGATCCGCAGAGTCCCCAAAGACCCAGCTCTTCCATGAACATCTACACACTCAGTGTTATTGATGCTATTAATGATATGGATAAGGTAGCCATATGGTTCAGCTATCTTCACTGCCAAGAGACACCACATTTCAATTTGACTATTACCATCCCTTAGCAAAAACACAAGTCAAGTTCCAGTCCAGCATCAACAATATCAATCTGCTCTGTGACTCAGCACCATCACCACAGTTTTGACTTAAGGTGGACGATTCAGGAGTATCAATAGTTTTGTGAGGGTGTCCAAACTTTTTTCAAAGAGGGCCACATATGATGTTGTCAGAATACCTCAGGGCCAGTGGCTCCTACTGAGACTTAGGAATCCTAAAAGTTATACATGAAATATTTATTTAATAACAATCATTTTAAATGTTGTCTCAATAAATCAGTAACTAGGAAGCCCTCAGTTCTCCACATGCCATGTAAACATGAGCAAACGTTATCTTCTTCTGGAGGAAAATGTTTTTCATTAGGGTCAGGAAATGTGGGAAAAAATATTGTTTCATTATTTTCCTATGGCAGGATCACGATCTAGATTTCATCACACTTCTTTTTCATGTTGTTTTTAAGACCTTTCTGACCAGCAGACAACATTTTAAGAACTAAATAATGACTTTCCTGAGTTCTGAACATTTTTGATGCACCAAATCTTTCCCTTTTCTGCACAGTTTCATGATTTGATCTTGTCTTGTGTCCTCTTTTGTGTCTTCTGAAGTTTTAGTGTTCATCAAGAACATTTTCACATCATGCTAAAAACAGGAATTTGAAAACTTGTTAACTTTAAGAGTCCTTGTGATTCTTCTTTATTGCAGTCTTGCAGAATTCCCAGAGCTTTGGCTTTAGACAGGTAGTCCATATAAAGCTTTTTGAGACATTTCTGGATTGACTAGTTTTGTTTGTAGAAATAAACTGTGATTAATTTCTTTGCTATAAATAACACAATTTAAGATGGAAGCTTGGGGCCATAAATGAATGGACCTTGGGCCGCAATTGGCCCCCAGGCCGTACTTTGGACACCCCTGATCTAGACAGTCAAGCAAAAAAAAGTGGATTCAGTAACTTTCACATCCAGGGACACAATTATGTGGATTGGAAAGTAATGAGTTTAAAGCAGAATATCAAAAGCTACAACATTTCTTTCTGCCTTAAAAAAAAAAAAATTAGCATCCAATGTTTCAAAGCTGTTTGTTGGATAGTTAATAAGGTAGGAAGGGCTAGTTCTTCATAGTTTTGCAGTAAACAGGATGGAGTATCAGTCCAGGGTCAGAGATCGAAAATGAGGAGACAGTGATTTGTTTTAGCTGAGGTAAGGATAGCAGTATATATTTCTTCTATATTAGTCTGGAAAAACACAATAAACAACACTGGCACAAAAGTGAAATGTAAATGCAACATAACATATGTTTCATCAATGACTCTGATAACACTGCTGGAAGATGGAACAGAAGGAATAGGTATAAACTATCATACATATACTTTGGAGCATATAGAACTTGTGGTCTGTCACTCTCTCCAGGAACATGTGCACCCTGTCCAACACTTAACATGCAGGATCAATGAACCCCTTACTCCCCAGAATGTCAGAGCCTTTTATACTCTGCTGTTTGGTTGATCTGTCCACAGTTATACAATATGCGATTATCTAAGGAGCAATTGTTCCTTGGATATAACAGTATATATGCATAGAAATCCAATCCATAAAGACAATAGCCTTTAGAGTAGACTGACTAAACTTACAGCTGATCCAGCTACTTAGTCCCAAGGACATCTCATTTTTCTAGAAAAGTGTTTGTTGCTTCTTCCTCTAACATCTTTTGTTTCAGAGACAAAGATGGAAGTAAATGTCCACGTTCTCTTTTCACCACACAGTATGGCAAGGGACTGCTATGCAACGACAGGAGCCAGAAAACTAACATGCTCAATGGCATTCAGCCACCATGAGTTTGATCATTTACGTCTCTGCTTTTGTTGTTATGACATGTGAAATTAAATGTTTTAGAGACAACCAGAGGATGAGGAGCAGGTGTGAAGGCGAGGAGAGAAAGAGTGACTCTTGATTCTTTTTTAAATGTTGTAGTTTAGTTTATGCCTGTGCACAGCTGCTAGAATATAAGCTATGAATATAACAGGAGAAGTGTTTAAAGTAATCTATTTTTCATTTCAGGAGTGCCCAATGGGTCTCTTGATCTTGCTTTTATGCTGTGTAGTTTTAGTTTCACAAACTTTCCAGTTAAAGATGTTTCACAGATAAGTAAACTTTTTCATTCCTCTCCTTTTGATCAGACACCTTATCATAGAAAAAATCCTGTGTCAGAGTTTTCTCCATGCAGCAAATGCAGGAAATCTCCTAAGGAAGGCAATTTTACTGTTTAATTAGTGCCAAACAGCTTGCAGTAGAAGCCCTCTTTAAACTGTATCAATACCCTTCTCCCATCACCTGGGATAATAGCCAGCAACTGATAACCCAAACTCTATTCTGAAAGTAATTTGCCAGACTAGCAGCGATGCACCTGTCCCCAGCTCCACGTCTCTCCCTGAAGTCATCTCTCTTAATGACTTGTGCCTATTGTAATTGGCTCTGGCTGGTTTCATTTACAGTTCTGATCAGCCAATCAGATTAGCAGGGTGTCATGCGATAGTGTTTGCAGAAGCCCTGAGGAGTCTGATGAGTGATGGGACAGAAAGAAGCGGGTTATCTGAAGGGAGTTTTAACAAGGTCTGGGACTTCCTCTGTGGCTGGACGGATAGAAGAAATAAAACTGAATAATACAAAACCCAGATCCTGAGAAGATACTGTAATAACTCTACAGTCATTTTATTTTTGTTTCTACTTAGTTGTCATGTTCTGTTTGGTTGTCTTTGATTGTTTTATGGCCTGATAAATAATAAGTTTACTTTGTACTGACAGGCAGAAATCTGATTAATCTGAAATAATTTAAATTGTAGAGTTTAATCAAGATTAAAGCAAGATAAAATCTAAAATAATTTCAAGCCAAACAGCCGAGTCCCCAATGTATGTCACTTTGCACACGTCTGCAGACCCTCAAGGACTTGGAGGGAATTGCTTGGTACAAGCTGTTTTATTGCTCTTATTCTAAGATTAGAGTGATGATAAATGTAATCAAATGAAACCTGCTTTCAATTCTTTCTTATTCTAAGTCAAACTATTTTAAAAGAAGCAGAGCAAATCTATCTTACTGCCACTAGCTGTGTCATAATTCAGGATTGTCAGATGCAGGTTTTCCACCACCATCTTTGGAGAGGGGTTGTCCACTATCTGATCTCATGTTAATACATGGTAGAGATGATAAGAAATGCATGCTTGTGCAGCTTTTGCTTGGAATAAATGCCAAAACTAGGGATCAGTAAATAACATTTTTCAGGTAAGAAGGTGGCTTACAATATTTTACAGCTATGAATGCTCTGAATGTAGTATATATGCAATTGCATCTATATGTCTAGTAATGAATATGTTACAGGAATGCATAAATTGTATAACCCTTACATTAAAGCAATGAATTACATTTACCATTTTGGATATTATTTCACATATGATTAACATGAAATAAATGTGTACATAATGTGAGATTAAATATCTAAATAATTACATTGTTTAACAAAACTACATCAAGTAAACATTTAACATCCGCTAAGAACACTAAAAATAGTTATAAGAGGAATGTTACTGTGATTCTTTATAAAAGATACAACAATTTCTGATTTAAAAAATAAGGAATTTTCGATAAAAAAAGTTATTAAAGTTTCCTGGGTCATAATCATATCTTACTTTGATGATACAACAAACTTTTTAAATTCAATTCATAACGGAAGGAGTTGTGAATATTTTTAACGGAGGTTACCGAGACACAATCAGTAGGAGCCACAGCTCCCCCTCTTCAATATGAAGACTGTGCTGACGTATTGCTCCATGAGCAGGCATTTATGTTTATATTTCAAAGATCACTCAGGCTGAACTTAAGTGATACTGTCAGGTCTGTGAAGGACTTTTTGTTTTCACCACAGGCTGGTTCTGCCTTTCCACTTGCGCCAAATATCACTGCCCCTGTCCCAAAAACAGTAGTTAGCTGGCTAAGTAGCTGACATAGCTAATCTCATGTAATTTAACCACCACCATCATCAACATCATCATTTCAAGTTTCAAGCTCTTATTTGATCATGTATTTGTCACTCACTATTCCATTGAGTTGTGATATTCATATTTTAAAGGGGATAACTTGGCATCTCTTGAGTCGTCTTGTTTGATAAGTACCCCGGAATACTGTGGACAAGGATGCACCAAGCATCCTTCACAGCGGGGAAAAAGTAGAATGCATTTGTTAGCTGCAATTAAAGGAGCCATCATAATTCGATGCAGTTTTGAAATAAGTCCTTGGAATGATGCAGCTCCTGAACTCAGACAAAGACACTGTTTCATTGAAGAGGGTCTGTTTTGGGATATTTTTCCAAGTCATGGTAGTTATTTATATCTATGCCTTGGTTGACCGTATACGTATTTCTTCATATGTTTCAAAAACTTGAAAAGCTCAGATTTTTTGACTGATTTTTTTTTAATCTGACCATGCATAGTTTAAAACGTTTGTGCTGTGACCCTTCTTTTTATGGACAAAGTTGGTCATCACTCATTAAAAGTTTCATCCCATCTCCTGCTGTCTACATTTTGAAGTGTCCTTGGGCAAGACACTGAACCCCAAAGAGCTCCCAGGCAGCATGAGAATGGGATTCGTAATCATGTTGGGCACTTTACGCAGCATCCTCTTGCCATCAGTGAATAAATGTGTCTGTGTGTATGTGTGTCTGTGTGTATGTGTGTGTGTGTATGTATGTGTCTGTATGTGTGTCTGTCTGTCTGTCTGTCTGTCTGTCTGTCTGTCTGTCTGTCTGTCTGTCTGTCTGTCTGTCTGTCTGTCTGTCTGTCTGTCTGTCTGTCTGTCTGTCTGTCTGTCTGTCTGTCTGTCTGACATGAATTGGCGTGTAGTGCAAAAGCGCTTTGAGTGGTCTCAACAATAGAGAGGCGCTGTATAAGTACAGTCCATTAACCATGATTCTGCTGTACCTGTTACCTCGACTGTGGACACATTCTCCACAAAGGACAAATGCTGCTCAACACACTGAGACGGAAAAAGATTATGAAGGTTTACAGAACTCAACATTATGTGTTCTCATTTTCAGCATATGCCACAGCTGGAAGTCTTTTGATGGAGTTGTGTGACAATTTCAGAAAGAATGGATTCAGGCATTTGTTATAGTGGATGAAGAAAAATGGGAAAACCCAACAGTGCTCATGTTACCTTGAGAGTTTTAAGAGTTTGTCCTTTCCTGTTTAGCTGAAACTCTGAAAAGTTTTACTAGAAGATGTTGGTGAAACTTTCTGTATTACACCTCATTTAATCACATGGTATCTAAACCCACTCCTCTTCAAAGTCCCTTTCTTCCTGCTCTTGTCTCCTCCCTTTTTCATCTTAGATTTCGCCTTCATTCATCTTCTCTCATTCACCTCTATTATCTGGCTGTATTCCACCTGTGAATTAGTCTTCCTGACTGTTTCTCTGCCGCATGATGTATTGTGACATTTTCCAATGAGCCATTCTTCATACCGAGCCCTGCTCCTGGCTTCCACTCCTCCCTGCTTGTTGTTATTTCATTTTCTTCATCCTCTACTTTTATGTGGCAGAGGAAAATAATCATAGTAATAACAATGCTGAATATTTTAGCCGAGGGCATAATCCACTGGTTGTTTGTACCTGAGCTGCCCTGGTATTTAATGGGTATTCTAATGAGAAAAAAAGAAATGTAGCCAGATAACAATAGTCTTGTTTCAGCTTTGTCCTTCGTGACAGTCTCTACACGTGGACCTTTTCTAATCCTGTCAGTTCTCTGGTGGGCAGAGCACTTACACAACTTATTTCACAGCAAGAAAAACTGATCAAATGTATGACTCTTTTTCCCAAAATGAAAATGGAACTAGCTGGACCCATTCCCTCTCAAAATTTGTAGTGCTCCCTGGCCTCACCTCCTCTCATAAAACTTCACAGTTACAACACATGTTCCCCCAGAGGACAGACCGAACACAAACAGGTCTGGGTTTTATTCTTACCTCACCATGCAGGGGCAGAAATTTGTACTTTTCACACTGCTGCTGGTCACAACCTGTCTTTCCTTCCTCTGCTTTACAACAGTGAGGAGAAAAAGCCAGACAACTGGAGGAAAAACTAGAGCGATAACAACAGAAACTGACAGTCAGACAGGAGCGAGCATTAGCCTAAAGCCAAAGTGTTGGGAGCAAAAGAGCGTTTGGGGGGTAGATGGAGTGATATATGGAGAAAGCAGGGAAAGAAAGCTCAGTTTGTAGCCTGTAGCTGTGGATTAGACCTGACGGCCCTGGGAGTCAATCAGTCTGCTTGCTCCTCTCATCTCTGGGCAGCCTGTAGAATAACAGGGCTATCTCGCTGCCAGCCAGGGGCAGGTGGAGGTGTCAGGAGTGTTGGTGGGCGAGGGAGACGGAGGAGGAGCACAGATCCAGAAGGAAGAGGTTGGAGGTGATGAATTTTGCCTTTGCAGAATTGTTTCGAATTGCATATTTTTCTGCATCTATCCAACAAACTTTGTTCTCTGCAAGCGCTGGATGACTGCTCTGACCTGACCTTTGGAAAATATAAAAATACTGTTAAAATATATCAACAGCACAAAAATCGTCTGTTTATGAAGCATATTAATTATTCAGAACATAAAAAACACTATAAACTCTCCCTCATTATCACGTTAAGAGGCTTAAAAAACCCTACATGCAATCATTTTATATCTGTTATTTTACTTATGGACAGTACTTTTAGTTTCTCCTTAGCTGTGTGTTTGTTTGGTTGTTCAGCTGGTGGGCTTTATGTAAATGACAGAACAGAACTTTGGGTAACACTTTATATTAACTACACACTTTTAAGCACTAGTTAAGCATTAATAAAGCATTAATTAATACTTACCTCATCATCTGTAAAGCATTGTTCATACATTAATACTCATTTATATATCATGTACAAACACAGTTATAAATGTTGTATTATTCATGAATATGACTCTCTATAATGTGTTAACTAACTCTGTGTTCATACTTTATAAATGATGGATTCACCAAATACAAATGAGCTATTATGGTCATTATAAACCAGTTATAAACACATTTACAGGTTATGATTCTAACATTTAGTGAGGGTTAGTGAACACCTTATTACATAGCAAATTATGATTAATTAAGGTAGTCAGAAAGGACTTATAAGCTGCTTGTTCATGGTTTTGTGAGCTGATCTAAAGTGAGGACTTTTTATGCTTTACAAATAATTCATTAATGAGATTTAAGACCAGCAGCACCTTAAAACACAGAAGTCACAGATATTGATTCAACAGAATAAGGAAACAGACACAACACATGTACTTAAACTTGTATTCATTAAAAGGAAACAACCTCAGTATAAAACCGCGTTTATCAAAATAACTCTTCATATGAACTTAAAATACTCTGCAACTGAAAAAGAAAATCTCTCAAACTTAAAGTGCTCACAGTGGAAAAACTCAAATAAAATATGACATATCAAATATATAAAAAGACACAGTAACATTTAAACGCTGGATGTATAAAACCATTTGTAAACACAAGTTAAAATGCAGCTGAAAAACTTAACAATAACTTGAATTCTGTGTTTTAAGGTGCTGCTGGTCTTAAATCTCATTAATGAATTATTTGTAAAGCATAAAAAGTCCTCACTTTAGATCAGCTCACAAAACCATGAACAAGCAGCTTATAAGTCCGTTGTGACTACCTTGATTAATCATAATTTGCTATGTAATAAGGTTTTCACTAACCCTTACTAATATTATAATCATAACCTGTAAATGTGCTTATAACTGGTTTATAATGACCATAATAGCTCATTTGTATTTGTTGAATCCATCATTTATAAAGTATGAACAAAGAGTTAGTTAACACATTATAGAGAGTCATATTCATGAATAATAAAACATTTATAACTGTGTTTGTACATGATATATAAATGAGTATTAATGTATGAACAATGCTTTACAGATGATGAGGTAAGTATTAATTAATGCTTAATTAATGCTTAAAAGTGTGTAGTTAATATAAAGTGTTACCGAACTTTGTGTTAATATTATGAATTCTTGATAAATATTGTGCTCTCATGCAGATTGCTAACTTTTAATGCATTCAAACTAAACAGCTGCTTGTAGTTTAAAATGTTGTGTAATCTTTCAAGGCTGCAGGATCAACTCTTTCTGAACACTAACACATCTTACATATTTTTCAGTATTGCAAAAAGTGCATCAAATTTGTTGCATTAACTCCTTTAAATATTGAAGAGGGACCTTTATGAATACAATTACACATAATTATACTCAGTTATGAAAGTAATTCCTGTGCTTAAACTGATTTATAAGTACCAATTCACACTCTTGGAGAGTAAATTTTTAATTTGGACATTATTATTTTCTGTAAAAAACAATACTTATAATACTTTAAAGTGTTCTCAAACATTGAGCACTGACTTAAAGAAGTTACTGATGCGGTAAGCAAATTCTCCTGGGTTCAGAAATGGTCAGTCTTTAAAATAGGAGGGCTGCAGAGCGCAGAACAGTGCGGGGATTTCGATTCAAACCTTTATTTATTCTCAAATTGACATTGAGGTTTCCCATATTTCCAATGCCCTGAAGATATTAGAAACTATAAACAAACATATAAACTTTTGCAAAACAAAAGCCTAATTAAAACAGATACTATTCGAGACATAGTGGTCAGAAAGTCTTAAACTCTGTAAAAGAGGAAAATAGTTATCTTTAGAGTCTGTTGGAGGATACTCCATGAGTTAGGGGCATCAATGAAAAATGCTAATTTACCGAGTTCAGTGTAAGTTTGAAGGGATTTCAGAATGAGCCAATCAGAATGTAGTATCCATAATGCCACTCCAACAAGTTCATAATGTAGGAGGATAGCTTTTCAGTAAGGGCTTTAAAATATACAAATACTAAGGTTTGTTTTGCCTCTGCTCAAGAGAAGGCAACCAACCTTCTCCTAAAGGACTAACTGACGCGCGTCATATCTGTCACAGTTATGAATCAGAGAGCAGAGTGGTATACAAAGTCCAAGGGCTTAAGAGTGGAAAGTGGATTTTAATCTTAATTTATGTTCTAATCAATTAGCAACATACAAAATATCAATCAGAAAGTTATGACCTTGATGTACCTCGGGGATGGATTAAGGTCATGTTTAACAATGGATTTCACAGGCCAGGGCAAAATAAATATAAAACAACAACAACAATACACATCAAGACTTTATTGAATATCAAATGTGTGAAGTGAAGGGACTTGATATTTTCGTCTGACCGTGTTTCACCAACTTTCAAACTTATTGCAAAGAAGTTTGAGGAACTAATGGTCGCAGTATGATGAAGCCTCTTGAGTTGGATGATCCATTAACTTTTCATGTTCCTTATTGTTAGTTCATATATAGTTTATTTTGTCTTTTTGTCTTTTTATTCAGTTACTTTCCATTAACTCCATAGAGCTCAGGATAAAAATAAACTACAATAATTGAATTAGGGCTGGATGTGATGAAATACCAGGAAGAAAAACAGTAACAGCAACTAACATTAAGTGTTACAGTCATGCAGCTTTCTAAGACCCTTGATATAGTATCAGTGTTAACAGTCTAACTGTGTCACTAGCTTGCCTGTACACTCTTAGTCTTGTTAATGAAACTGCTGCTTTAAATATTCTGCCTCTCGAATGAGTAATTCCTTCACGTCCCTGATAATCAAATCTCCTGTTAGAATAACACAGAGCATTACAGGGTGTAATAATAACAGCTTCTCAGTATAGACTGTGTATTACAATGGATGCCATGAGTGTTCACTTAGAAGCCAAACTATTTAGAACTCCCCCAGCCGACTGGCTGCAGTATTAACCCCACCTCCCCATGTTAACGGCTTGAAGAAGGGTCAAATTAGAAAATTAGAAAAAACTTCAGGCACATTTTTTCTCATAGTTAGTTCTTGTCATGTTCTTTTAAGTGTTAATTTTTCTGAGCTCAAGCAAACATGTCATCGTGATTGATAGCTCTGTTGAGGAGGAACTGTGAGAGAAAACCATAGACTGTATAAATAATGGACGTAGTATTCGTGACATCACCCATCTGTTTCTGAAGCGCTGTTTTTAGGCCAATCGGCAGCAGCAGCCATATTGGAAATGTTGAAGTCAACCTAACTCCTGTCGAGCACTTGTGATGTAAAGAGGCGGGCTTTGAGCCTGCTAGCCAACAGGTACAGTGTTCCCATCTAAAAATCAAGTCAGCTGTGTCTCTCATTGGAAGACTCGTAATCTTAATATCTTCGAAATTGCTGCGTTGTGAAAAAATTCACCCCCGTACAGTGTGTGCCAATCGAGAAATGAGCTATCCAGGCTACACTCGTTTTTTGTACCAGGCTGTAAACATGTTTATTTCTGCTGTAAAGATCCGCTTTTTTAAATGAGTGTGTATGAGGTTTCCGGTACTTCCGAAGCCGGCCTCAAGGAAACACTTGATGAACTGCAGTTTTTAACACTTAAGCATAGGCTTCAATTCTTGTGGCCACAGGTTGCCACTTGGAGAAAACCGTAACACCAACACAAGAGTATTTCTATAGCCATTTCCATCTATAGCTATTTCTATAGCCTTATCTTCTTCAAATCAACAGAAGAATCAGTTCAGCTAAGGATTGCAGCTTTGTTTCATTATTTAGTCAAACAAATGCATACATCCCAAGTTTGGATGGGACTTGTGAACATATCCCAGTGTGCTTGGACATTAGGGGGGGTTGGCTGATCTGTCTTGTTTTATACATCTTAATTTATTGGTAGAAACATGAATATTGTGCAAAAACTCTGTATTCTGGAGAATGGGATTTGAGGCATTCGTCCCTCACATTTTCATTAATCATATTTTTGGCTCTTCTCAAATGATTGTGTCAATAAATAGATGTGTGTGTGTGTGTGTGTGTGTGTGTGTGTGTGTGTGTGTGTGTGTGTGTGTGTGTGTGTGTGTGTGTGGTTGTGATTGAAACAGATACTTTTTCAAAAGGGGAACATAACTGGATGAGTGACTTGACTCACAAAACGTATCCAAGTTGCATCCTTTAAATGTCACTGACACGTATTATCTCTGCAAGACATTTTCCAGGGATAGTCATTTTGCATGACATGAACATGAAGTTAAAACCGTTTCTAAGTAGGCAGGAACTCTCTCCTGCCAGCCAAGCCACATGTGTGACAGTGGCACCCCTAAAGCAACACAATGAGAGGACAGACTTTGACACTTAATCAGCACCCTGAAAGTCTTTTTTTGGCATCACAGTGAATCCCTCCGTGCCCCTTCTTTCTGTAATGTGGCCTACTTTACTGTCTATGTTCTTTTTAGTGCCTAACACACACACTCGGGTTGACTTGTTATAGCAAGAATGATCCATAAATTGGCTGTCTCCTGTAAAAAACCTGCAGCATGTTCAATCAGAACCTTTATGACAGGCTGGTGTGAAGGAAAGGCCAGCAGACAAGCTCCATTGATGCTGAGGCAGGCTGATGATGACAGGGCCATGATGCAATGGAGATAAGGAGGTGTGGGAGAAGAGAGGGGCAGAGAAATAGAGTGATTAGACGCAGGGAGTATTCATTTAGGAAGACAAACAGCTTCATTTAAAGCTAGCCAAGCACAGAGACCGGCTCTCCCACTGCAAATGGGTTGAAATTTGCATCTTTTGCTGACGGGGGATCTGAGCCCTATCCTCTCTCTCTTGGTCTCACCTTCCGCGTGATAATAGATTATCTTGGGTCTCGCCTGAAGAGCTACTGTCTTTGATTTGCTTTTGAATACATTTGAAGTCTGCCTTTGCTGAAGTAATTCCTCTCCGCTCTTGATCTGCTGTTGATATTGTCACAGTGCTACTTCTCTACAGTATACAAGGCTGTTTGCAGTTTTGTTTTATTCCTTGAGTGCATACAGAAAAGCCCAGCCGGGTGCAGAGATAGCAGTCATTTCACGACTATGATGCAGAAGAAATCCCAAACGTGCAACCATTACATTTGATTTCTCTCTATCTCTCACAACCACAGCCTGCTGATGGCTTTACAGCAGAGAATCAAATTAAAGTTTGGAGCTTTGCAAACAAACAGATCACAATGATTACCCGTAAAACACTCACTGGCTGGATCTGATTCCTCTGCGGCTGTTAGAAAGCAGAACATCTTCAGTTTCAGGTGGATTTATCACACTCTGCCTCTGCCACTCTGCCATCCATCATTCATTCCTCTTGCGTCTCCTGCCCTGACAGAAACATATTTTTAGTTACAGGCACCTGGTGTTTTAAGAGAGGGTTAAAAGTCTGATGGAAGTGTTTTTACTTACTGTTAACACAGTATCTTTTGTTCCAGCAAAGTGAAAGCATTTCAGCTTTTATCATTGACCCAGTGCATGTGGGTTGATGGTAATGCAGGGAGGAAGAGTAGCCACTTGTGTGCATGTGTGTGTGTGTATGTGTGGGTAGGTGTCTGCATGGGTCTACATGAGGTTGAATTCCTGCCATTATCTCAAAGCATCCGCACCTACACATGCCTTTAAGGTTTCCACTACACTCGACACAGAGTGCTTTCATGCTTTTACACAAATAGTAAATATTTAGAGCTTGGATACTTGCCACCATCGCCCTGCCTGAGGGATTCAGCAGCCCCGGCAACAATTTATGTTGCTTCTGTTTAAGAGACAGTGTGTGAATAAAAAGCCTCGGCATGGAGATGAGAAATTTTCCATCTGATTTATTTTCAGGTGTCTTTGACATGTCATTTAAGAAGGCTTGGGTATTTTTCAAGAAAAGCAGTTACAGTGCATTTACAGAGAGGCTTTCGGTGTTTCAGAGGCAGGGGAAATATCCTGCAGGGAATGTTTACAGCTATATGTTAAAAATACATCCAACCAAATCAGTTATGATAGCCTTGCACAGGTTTACCAAACTGATGCCAGGTTATTATGTAAGGGGCATGGTTAACAGGTGGTTATGGGAAATCGAATCCTGACAGGGTGAGACAAGACCCCGAGGCAAAGCGGAGGTGTCTTGTCTCCCCCTTAAGGCGTTCTATTTCCCATGACCACCTGCCAACCATTCATTATCCCACTTATTACACGGCTACTGACTGAAAAACTGAAAACACATTGGCAGAAAACATTGATTAAAAATATTATTTTATCGATCTCAAATGATTTATGTATCCAGTTTTTAAGAAATAGTCCCAGTGATTCCTCGTCAGTCAGTGTTCCATGGTGATGGATTCTTATCTGCCGATTGAACATGAAACTGTCCTCATTCAACTCTCCTTCTTCTCTGAACTCTGCGGATCACACACCTTTAAAAATAAAAGAGGCAAATGTCACAACTTTGAACCCTGCTGCTATCATCACCACCGCTCAAGTTTTAAGTTTCTTTTTAGACATTGCTAGCCTAAAGTTTCTCTCACCTGCTCCGGTGAATATTGCTTGACAGGATTCAATTGGAAAATCTCTGTAGCCTGCTGAGTAAGCATGCTAACCGAAACTGAGAGCGTACCTGTGTTCTCACAGCCCTATGTTAGGGATGACTCCCCCGAAACTGACATTAGCCACATCGTTTACCAATATGATGCTAATGGCTGGAACGGTTTTACCTCACCTTACGGTCTATGGTGTCAACAAGCAGAAGCTAAATGTGCCGGAACTCTTTTCCACGGATTGATTTGACATGCCGTGTGATCAGTTTGTCTTTGGTGTTGCTCAAGTTTGTGAAAGTTAATAACTGTAGTCAAGGGGTTTGACCAATCAGAATCAAGCATCTCACACAGCCAGAAAATGAGTAAGAAAGCCGGGTAATAAAATGCATTAATTTAAAGTTAGTGAAAACCATTTTATATGAAAGTATCAGTTCTCTAAGGAGTAGTTAGTTTGTGCAGCAGCCTCCATTCCGGTCATCTCTTCAGCTAACTGCTTGATAACATTTAGAGCATCACTTCTTAGCTCCCCTGACTATAAACACCTGTGCTCATTTCCTGAGAATACTCTATTAGAGCTCCTCGCTAAGCTTTAGAAATTCGAACAAGGAGTCCTAGCTTAGGAGTGATTTATAAGAATCCTCAGAGCAACTCGGAGCGAGGAGGGCCCTTCAGTTATAGTGAGGAGGCGTGGTCGACACTGTATCTAGGTGAGTGTTACTTGGTTGATCCCTCGAGAAAAAAAAAATTAAATGCATGAAAATGTTGTGTTAGTGATAACAGGGACAGTGAAATCCATCTACTTTGTGGAATCACATGATTTAATTATGTAAGCATGGACACTATTTGATGTAATGAATATCTCTGTTGAATAAATTGTGTTTGGAAATATATGCACACTGTATAGCAGGATGTTAAAGCAGTGCTTTCATACATAGAAGACACCCGGTGGGCCACCCTGGTGTATTAACAGATACCTAAGGGTATCTGCCTCCATTTACACATTTCCCCCTGTATTATCATCATCATCCAACATCTATAAGCTAGTGTGTGATCTGCACTTACTCTGCATCCCTACGTTTCTGTTAAGTCTCTCTTTAAATGCATCAATGTGACCTCTGATGTAAAATATATGAACCTTTTAAAGACGCAGTTTCCATCATTTTGTGCTGCTTGTTGCTACTGATATTACTCTGCACTCTCAGTTTTGCTGTGTCATTAAAATTAAGCCTCCCTACACGAAGCCCACCTGTTGTGGGAACACAGCAAAACTCAAAGCGAAGCACTCAATGCTTCAGTCTTATCTTTGGTGAAAATAAAAACATATATATATATATATATATATATATATATATATATATATATATATATATATATCGATAGATACCAACCGATAGATACCAAGTTATTAATGATCTGGAGCGTGGTGTTGCTTACAGTTTTTTTTGTTAAATCAAGAACACACCAAGAGAAATGTAAAAGTGAGGAGTTGTTATGAGCTCAAGATTTGTTGCATTTATTTCCATCTTAGTATTTACAATGTAATGAGCCCTTCCTCCAAAGTAAAAAATGATTTTAGACTGACAGGTTACATTTGTTTGGGGTTACAGTATATATTTTTTAATGTTCACAGTCATTCTAAACCTGCTACGCAGGTTTTCTCACTCTTTGAATGACCTAAGTTTAAGATGAGGTTAGCATCCTTTTCTGTATTTATTACTAAGCCATCAGCATTACCTGAGATAATGATATGTGTGTTTAAAACATGCATTAGTCCCCATCCTAGAAGGCTTTGCAAATGTTGAAGGTCAAAACATACTGCCTAAAAATGATATCGTATAATCTTCTGCTTTAGTGATCTATAACATTGATCCGACACCCCCTCTGTTTGGCAGGTACTGTTTTTAAATTTGAAATAATAGCAAAATGAAGCCGTCATAGCTGAAGTGGATTTCACCGATTTAATTCCCTTTTTAATTTTATTATTTAATTCAGAATGCCAGTGAATGAGGGCTGGTTGGTGTCCCTCATAACAGTATTTTTTAGCTGCTAATACATCCTAGTTATCTTTTAAGCAAGTTTCTGAATTCAGATGCAATGAATTCGGGTCCTGCCCGGCTGCCTGGCTGTCTGCTCCTGGTGCTGGGCCCCCTCGGCCCTGGTGGCTCCTTTGACTCTGTCTTGGGGGGCTGTGGGGGCGGTGTTGTGGAGGTGTTCCTTTGGGGGGCTGCGGGATCTGTCCCCCCTTGCCCCCCTTTCATCCTGCTGGGTGACCTGGGGGTCACCCTGGGTGCCCCGGCGGTACCTCTTTGCTTCCGGTCTGGGTCCTTGGCTTGTCCCCTGGCCTGGGTCATCCGCAGCGCGTTGCTCTCGCGGCCCGGGTGCCGGGCTGAGCTGCTCGGCTGATCTGACCCAAATGGTATCATCTGCACCAGTGGTGGTCTTGTTACACAAATAGAACACAGCACGGCGGCAACCCTCTGTGACCCAAGCTTCAGTAATGATTGTGGACACTAAGGGTTGCTTAATCATTAGTATCACTGCACGTGTTTTTGGCGTCATGGTGAGATGGTCCCTCTGCATCTAAGTGTCTTAGGTCTCTTTCTCCTTCTCTTTCCCTGTCCCTTTGTATATCTTTGTGTATTCTTTTTTTTTTTACTTTATTTTATCTTTTTGGTCCACCGAGGTGCGCACGCCCTCTTTTACAGAACATGATATTAGCTGTCAATAAAAGATAGGCCAGAGTTCTAAGAGGGATGGTGATGGTCGCATGCACACAGTCACAAGCATAGAAGAAAAATGTTTTTTCTTTTCTTTTGCTGCAAGAATAAATTGCATTAATATTTGACAGTTTGTGACAAACATGACACAAACCAGAAATATATATGCAGACAAGTGGAAAAAAAAACAAAAAAACATCCCAAATTCAGCCTCTGAAGAAATCTGCAGCCCCTCAGTTACAAACCTCATTATCCATGCAGAGATCTGAGTGGGCGGGGTTATGATAACAAGGCTCTTTTCTGAATGGCTGCTTTACTGTTGATTGAAGGGGTAGGGTGACAACGGTTTGAGACAGATGCAGAGCAGAGAATTATGTAGAGAGCAGGACACTTCCCTGACCTGTATGACTTTTGCAATATGAAACACGGATTGATTTTGCTTTCCTAACATCAGACCCTAACCCTAACCCAACACAGACTAAAATAGGCTAACACCAGAGACTTGAAACTGTTAATAGATGTAAAATTACATATGCTTATGGTTTCCAGTTATGTCTTCATGCATGGGGCTGCAGCGGAAATATCACATCTCAAGCTGTCATACATGCTACAAGCATATATCAGAGCCAAAAAAACAAGTTTTAGGGAATAAACAGAAGTTATTTATAAGATCTATCGTGCAGTAAAGTTATATAAAAAGTCTTAATTTGCGCATTGACGAAATGTGTGTTCTCTCATTTTGCAAACGCAGCTGTGTTGATTTCAGTTTAGACTTTGCTTCTAGCTACATATTTTTTCTAATATCAAAGTTTCTGATGTTGTAAAATATGAGGATCTGATGATGAGAAACTTCTTCATGTATGCAGTTGTTCATACGATTACAACAGCAAGTCTCGGAGTGGCTGTTGAGTGTGTTTCCAACTGTCTTGCCTTTCATGTATAACTGTAAGTGGTCGGCCCTCGTTGTTGAGCAGTCTGAGGTGAAGTGGTTGGCACACAAAAACAAATTAGCAGCAGCTGTAGCCGCACATTGTTGTTAAAAGTAAAAAGCAACCACTGTTTTCTTTGGAGCTGCAGTGTTTGGACAGAATAAAGACAACTGATCTGTTTTTTACAAACAAAAACAGAGCAGTTGGTGCATCTCGCTCTAACCTTTCACATCTTGACTCAGCAACACTGAAGCAAAACCTCAACAGTGTATTAAGAAGTGAAAAGCTGGAGGAGTGGGAGTAGTTTTGCATGCATGCCCATGCAAATCACTCCTGTAGTTACATCACCACAGGAGAGAATTCCAGCTGTGTTTTCCCAGTAGGTAAAATATGATATCATGATGCAGATGTTGCTCTTCTACAGTGACAGAACATACAATCATTTAATTTAGGAGAGACTTAATGACTTGTTAACAAATATTTGTTTTACAGATTTTACAAAAGACTTGTTTAACATGTCTTTGGTGATTAGACCCCATCATGACATTTTCTGTGATCAAAAGGGGGGATGAGTCTAGACACTGGTGGTGGTGGTGGTGGTGGTGGTAGTGGCGGTGGTGGTGAGAGATTGCAGGATGTGATGGAGGGTGAATATCTGAAGGAGTGCACAGACACTGATAGTGGAGGCGAGGGGTGAGGACAACCCATGCTGAAACTGCAAATTGACGGAGCAGTGAGGAAAACAGATTCAAAGTTTGGCAGCAGTAGGATGATTGGCCGATTAAGATGGTGGTAACATCTGGTTGGTTGAGCACTGTTCAGAGTAAACACTGATGATATAGAGAGAAAGGCAGGAAGAGAGTGATATGAATGAATGATGACTTAATGAATGAGTAGAGGACAATCTTTTTGATTGCTGAGCTTCATTTGTGCAGCATCTCCTGAAAACGTTGTAAGTCAGCAGTAATGTGCTACTGTCTGTGGAACAACGAGTCTAAATAAGCTTCAGGTAGTGATCCAGGCGATGGAGTGTGTGTTAGGTGATGTGTGGGCTACATGTGCTGAGAAGATTCATACCTGAATATAAAAATGTTATTCACATGAGGTTCTCCCTGCCTTTCACATAGACATGGTCATGACCTGTGCATATTTAATTGTTTATTGGCCCCTCGGTATAAAACATGAGTCCATGGTCAGGTCTCAGTGTGTCAGTTTTTACCTATAGCCAAAACCAGTGGGTGTTTGCTTGGGAGGTCAGGTAAGAAGTTTAGGTGTTGTGCATGCAAACAGGTGGTGTAAGTTGTACTGAGCCCTGATTTTGAAACGAACTTTGTCTGAACTCTTAACTTATACTTCAAGCTTAAATTCAACATGCATTCAAGAGCTGTTTCAAATGCATCAAAAGATCTACACCTGAAAGGAACTAAAGAGGATTGTGACGTTTGTTCGAGGTTGTCACACAGACTCTGGTGGTAAAAAGATAATAATAATAATAATAATAATAATAATAGTAATAGTTATATGTTTATTTAGATACAGCTTAGGCTGCAGAGTGGTGCAGTGGGTAGCGCTGTTGCCTCACAGCAAGAAGGTTGCTGGTCTGAATCCCCGGTCAGTGAGGTGCCTTTCTGAGTGGAGTTTGCATGTTCTCCCCCGTGCATGTGTGGGTCCCCCCCCCCCCCCCCCCCGAACGGCATAAGCGGTCAAGATAATGGATGGATGGTTGGGTGGATGGATGGATGGATGGATGGATGGATTCAGTAATAAAGACTTTCAATGTCTGATCTCTGGCCTGTTATAAGATTTAAAAATTTAGTAGTCAAGTGCATTATATTCAGTGCAGTGGTATGGTACATTGAGTTACATTGAAATCCAGAAAGGTTGTGCAGTGGCATTACTAGCAAAGGTCTAGACTGATGAACATCAACATCATACATATTTATGAGCAAAGTTTTGTCCTTGCTGATCCAAATCTCACTTTGTGACTCAACCCTGATACAGCTCAGTCACAGTTTTCTCACCACACTTATAATACTTAGTAGAATTGGTTGCACACTGCATGATGTGAACAATATTTGTGCTTAACCCTTGGGCAAGGTATTCAGTGAAAAGCAATCATGCACACCAAGAAGGTTCCTGGTTCAAATCCTGGTCGGGGATTCTGTTCCCTCTGGGTTCTCCTGCGTCCTCCCACAGTCCAAAGACATGCTTGTTTTCGTGTTCTTTTTCATGTTTGTCCCCAGCGTTTAATCTCGGCCAGGCCTCCCTCTCAGTGATGACATCGTTTTCATACTGCTCTCAAAAATCCAGCGTTTAATTGGAGCACCACGTGACATTTATTGCTCCTATCCCTTGACTTGCCCCTCTTTGTTCTGCCCTAAATTGTCTGCGAATATATTTTTTCTCCCTTGAAGAGGTGGAGGAGAGCCATTTTCCAATTACAGATCTTGTCTTTAGGTGTTAATTGCCGACTGACCTCTGGTGCTGTTGTGAATGCGGCGTGGATTTTTTAATAACCTCTAATCGCAGCGAAACAGAGAGAAGTAATAGAGAAGAGCCGAGCTGTTTTTAAAGCCTGCTCCTTCAATAAGGTGTAATCTCATACAAACAAGCCGCTGTGTTCTCGGTCAAAATGCTCTTTTGTAAAACATGAGCCTCTACGATTCAAGCTCCTCTGACCATAAATAACTCTTTAAGGATTTTTGTGGGTTAAACTGGGTCAACTGGGGAGAAAAGAGCCAGATGGGTCTTAAAACATTTATGGGCATTTGTATTTTTAAAAAGCATCTGACTTTGTTCTTTGTTGTCTGGAACATTCTGACATTGCAGAAGGTTGCAGGTTTCTTCAATGCTCTTTGACGACGGCATTAAATCCTGCTGTGACTTAATTAACTATCGTGCTTTTTTCTCCTTTCCTAACATGTGTGTGTTTATTGTGTGTTTCCAGGAAGCCCTCCAGCCACAGGGACCGGCTCATTGGTTATTTACCTGGAAGACTTCAATGACAACGCCCCCTATGTGGTGCCATCGGTAGCACGAGTGTGCGAAGACGCCCATGACATGAATGTGGCCATTGTAGGAGGGCGGGACAAGGACCTGCCTCCCAACGCTGCACCCTTTAAGATCGAGCTAGGGAAACAGCCCGGCCTTGATAAAACATGGAGGGTCACCAGGGTCAACTGTGAGTACTTCATGTTGAAATATTTGAATGCTTTCAGAGGAAACTCAACAGCTGTAGTAGCAATAATAAAAACTAATAACAAAAACACCAAGCCTTTGAAAAATCAATGAGTGCTTCATAAGAGAGGCTGAAACACCCATCTGTTGACCCCCTGTAACCTGAGCGGACCAGAATATGTTTCAGTGTATGTGAGGTATTTTACACCTTGTTATTATTCCCTCACTACTTTTTCTCACCAAGAGATTTGATCCCATTTTCACAGGCTTTCCAAAAGGCTCCCTGGGGAATGGAGGACTAGAAATAAAAAGAGAGAAATGAGGGAGACAAAGCTCAAAAGTAAATTTATCTGTAAGGATAGTCAAGGGTCAAGTTACATAGCTGCAATTTTCATTTTATCCCACACAGTGTTAACGTGAGCCCATGCTGAATACAGAGCAGAGGGCTCTTCACTCCTGTAGCTAGCACACACACGTGACAAGGATGAGAAGTAAATTCATACAAGAAAGCAAGAGGGAGGAGAGTAGACATAAACCAAGACACTGATTCATGGTTGCATGAAGCCCAGTGTGTGTGAGTATGCGTGTGTGTGTTTTTGTTTGAGTGACAGGGCAGAGCTAAAACCTGCCCAGAGGTATTAGCTGTGACTGACAGCAGGAGAGGGAGGTACAGACACTCCTCAATCACCACTGCTGGAAGAGACAGACAAGACCAGCAGAGAAAGAGCCAGCTCCCACTGAAATGGACTGGCACTGTGCTGGTTTGTGAATGCGTGTGAGCGTGTGCGTGTGTGCGTGCGTGCGTGCGTGCGTGCGTGCGTGTTTGTGTGTGTGTGTGTGTGTGTGTGTGTGTGTGTGTGTGTGTGTGTGTGTGTGTGTGTGTGTGTGTGTGTGTGTGTGTGTGTGTTTGTGTTTGTGTTTGTGTTTGTTTGGTGCAGAACCAGAGGTAGACAGCTGGTGGTTGTACCCCACCAGTGAGAAAATAGCTTCAGTTTTCTCTAAGACTAGGAATGCAATTCTCCACGCATTGATCTGTGGATGTTTTCAGATATGTTACAGAATGGTGTTCATTTTTTTCAGACCAAATGACTCAATAAAGTTAAAGATCCAGACATGAGAAAACAATCACAGATGTAACATACAGACAGTAGTAAAGTTTTACATTTACTGTTTTTCAAATAGGTTTATGCAAAGAGTCACACCTCTTTATCCCTGCAGAGTATTTATGAAGCTGCTGAGAGCATGTTTGTGTGATCAGGTTAATGTCACGACTGAAAACGAAGGGACACAGCTTGCCAGGCTCTGTCCTGTGGGCAGAAAATCCTCACAGCTCCCAGTCACGACACATTAAGTTTCAATTTAAAGATATGTACAAACGTTTAAAAACTATATGAGCCAGGCTGACTGTTTTAATTCTTTATTCTGAGCTTAATTAGCCAATGCTTGCTTAACGCTAAACAAACACCAGAGTGCTTCTCGTTTTCTCTCGTTAATGCAAAGAAGAGAACGTGTAATTTGCAAAAAGACAAACGGTTTGTTAAAAGGATTCACTAGAATTAATTAGTAGACGTTCAGGGAAAACTTGCAAAAAAAAAGCTGTGATATTGCAAAGACACTTTAAGTCTTGTGGGGTTTTTTTAACCTGTCACCTGCACCTCTGTGGACGCAACAGTCCATGTGGCTGAGGTGTAACCTGTTAGATGCATATAAAAATAGAAGAACAGTTTGTTTCTTATAAAAACCTGCAGTGAAGTAGATCTGCTGGATCTGAAAGTTTGCAGATCTGCATTTCACACCCCGCTCAGGCATGTTGAAAAACTGTGATGAAAGAGCTTTGTGTGATTTCTACATTTACAGGCTTTTGCACGTTTTAAATAGCTGCTGCTTACGTTTCTCGTGTACGCTGTTTTGAATTTTTGAATTCTGCTATAAAACCAAAAGTCCTCTTATAGCTATCATCTGTGGCAGGCAAGAAAACACACCACTTTGCATATTATTGCACATTTCAGCATGGACTGAACTGAACTGTTTTTCTTCTGGAGCCTCTTTAGGAATTTAAAAAAGTGATGCAACATAATGTAACAATCTTATGCAACCTAAGTGGTGCCAATTTCTGTTGCTTCACTTGTCAGGAATAGCTTTGCAAACACTTGAGGCATTAAAGTTCTTTATTGTAATGCACATATTATGTTAAGCTGTGCACAGTGGGCAGCTCTTAATGTGGAATAGATGGACACTAAATGCAAGACGTGGGATTGTGCTTTCGCTTTCTTAACCCTCTTCTTCCTCTGTGTGTCCCCCGCAGCCACACACTCCCAAATCATGCTTCTACACAGTCTGAAGAAAGCCAACTACCAGCTCCCGCTGCTCATCACCGACTCAGGGGTTCCCCCTTTGTCTAACAGCACAGAGGTCAAAGTTCAGGTGTGTGTCTGTAAGAAGAACAAGATGCACTGCAGCTCTGCCCACTCCCACCTCGCCAGCCTTCATGTGCTGCTCGTGACACTCCTGCTCGGCCTACTCTGTAAGTAACATCAAAACTTTAACTCTAACTTCACTTTCAAAAGAAGAGGGGGATGTTTTATTGCAGTTTTTTTTATATATTTATTTATATATACATAAAGAAGTAGACTCCTCTTCTTCAAATCTGGAAATCACAAGAGGCAGAATGTCATTCAGTCGATACTGATGTTATATTCATGTTAATAAAAGCTGTTCAGCAGTCTGATAGATACACAAGTGTGTTGTGACACTGACACGCTGTTTGCATGCTTGGCATTCATGCATTATGAAGTCTTCTTTTATTTTTGCATTCATTTTGCTCGTCTATGTCTTGTGCACTCCACATGTCCTCAGATTTTCATGACGTGCCTCTGGCAGTCCCCAGGAAGTGAAATTCACTCTGAATATCTCATTGAAGCCATTATACATTAGCATGAATAATTCAGCCTCCACCATTCACAACACAAATGTATAAAAGGTGGACGTCCAACAGCTAGTTAGCTGAAATGGAAAATCATTTGCAACAATAAGGCCCTCAGATCCTGTTCTTCTGGGCTTGTTTTCTGTGGCTCATTGTGGGATTCACTAAAGACCAGAGGCCTAATGTAGCAGGGAGTTGGAGTGGGAGTACATGAAGAGAAAATGGGTCGTGGGGAAAGAAAGAGAGAAGATAGGTGGTACGAGAAAAAGAGACATTAAGAGAAGAGGGAGGCATAGTAACAGAGATGTAGTTATTACATCTCAGAGCTGGGTACAAGAAGACCTCAGAGGAAGATTGCAATAAAATCTACGTCAGTCAGGCACCTTGATATCTCATCAGTGTACGGAGACTAATTTCACTCTGCAGTGGCGCTGGTTTCATTTTAACCCCTCGCCCTTTCAGCTGCGTGTCATCCCTCTTCTATTCAGGTGGTTTCCTCTCTCTCTTCTGCTTTCTTAATAAAATCCACTGGCTACTAAAACATCTTGAAAAAAATACTGAGTTCTAACTGGTTTCTAAAAAAAGCTTCTTCTTCACATGAATCGATCAAACAGTCCGACACAGAGCAGAAATAACTACAACAGCCAGTCAGGCTGCAGTTTCTGCTTACATGTGAAGCACAAACTGGAAAACACCTCCAGTCCCCCAGATATAAAAACATTGTTTAACCTGTTAGTAAATGAAGTGGAAGTCTTCTGTGTGAGCAACTGTAGACCGAGTGGAACCTGAGAGGACTGAAGTACTGCTGAGTGACCTTCTCTTATTCTCCAAAGATCAGGGAATCATTGACGTAGAGGAAACATGAAGTCAGTTATATAGTCAGTTAAAGCGTCAACTCAGCTTGCCCCCGCATGAGACATCCTTTGTCAGCTGAAAACAAAATTCTGTTTACATTGACACAACTTTGTGTTGTATTTTTAATGTTATTGATGAACATGCCCATTAAACATTTTAGAGGATCAAAACTCTCTGGATACTCAGGCTACGTCCACATGAGAGAAAAAAACAAAACAGAATTTTCTCTGTTTAAAAAAAAAACCTGCCCTTACCAAAGGTGACCAGTAGTTTGTGATTATGTGTGATCAGTCTGTCACTTCAAAGACAACAGAAGAACACTCTTCTTGAGTGAGCTTTAATTGCAAACAGTGTTTTCAAAACTGTGAAGTACAGCAAGGATTTCTTGTAAACATGCGGTTAAGCACAAGCAGACGTAAACAAACAAGCAGCCCGCCACCTTGGCGCATGCACAATATATATAAACTGCATCTGCCATGCATAAGTTAAGGTGCATATTGCATGAAGTCCAGTGTTCCACAAAACCTCTGATTCAGCCGCCACATGACTACAGACCAAAAAGAGTTTTTAAAGCTCCATCTCTGAAGGTGTTCTTCAAAACTAAACTTAATTCTGTTTAATTCCTGGAACATTTTCCAGAAACGCAGAAAAAAATGTTTTTCCAGAAATATCCCCACATTTGGAGCTTTTTAGACTCCTGTTGTGGCTCTTTGAATGTTTAGACGAGGGGTCTTTGATTGAAACTTCCAGAGGTCCAAGGAGGGAAAATGTCTTCAATTAAGGGCCCGACCACCATGGTGTCTGATAAGCTTTCAATACCATATATCTTAAATCATCTTTAGGCTGTCAAACACTGACTGTTAAATCAAATTAACAGTGGTTTAACAAAACTTTTTATGAACATGAGGGTGTTAATCATAACAATAGTAACAATGGGGCGCTGGTGGCCTAGCGGTCTAAGCGCCCCACATACAGAGGCTACAGTCCTCGTCGCAGGGGTCGCTGGTTCGATTCCTGGCCGGTCGACCATCTCTTCCCCCACTCACTACTCCCCACATGTCCTGTCTCTCTTCAACTGTCCTATAAAATAAAGGCAAAAAAGGCCAAAAATATAACTTAAAAATCCCAATAATAACAATAATATGGGGTAAATGTTCTTAACTCACTGTAGTTAATCTAAAGTATGCACTTAAATGATGATGAACATAACAAAGCCTTTTTGAAGGAGGAATATTCATTTTTTCTGAACTTTAGAAATTTAATTAAAAGGTTGAATTTGACACATTAACAATCAAACCTCTTTGTTTATCTTTGTGCGAGCAGTAAGCTTTAGCCCACTTTGTCAGGATTTTAAATCAGGTCTGAATCGTCTCGGGCGGCTCCTGAGTCAGTAGAACGATTTTTTATGTTGACACTAAATGTGAACATTTGCTCGTTGTTGGGCAGTGAATGATCGTGCCAGGACTCTGATGGATTGATGCTGGGCTGTGGTTCATTTATTTTCTGAGCTCTCAGTTCAGATCCAGTCAGATGATGATTACTCAAAAGATTTGTACTTGGATTTAAATATTCACTTCAGTATGGTGAGAGGCATGGTGGTTCGAACTGACCCCTTGGTGATGATAGGGGTCAGTCAGTTCTTGATATGTTCATTTTTATTTTTCCTGTGTACAGTTTTTATTCAGAGCTTGTTTTGTCTATTTTTATGTGTTTGACTTATTTCCTTATGCTGCCATCAGTCCTCTCAGCCAGCTCTTTCCTGTGTGTATCTCTGTACAAGATTTGATTGGCTGTTCAGCATCACATGTGATGATTTACAAAAACATTTCCTACGAAGGTAGTACGTACTGCATACTGCATACTGCATTTGAATAGTCTGTAGTATGTCTGTTCTGTTAGATCAGTTTTGCAGTATTCTGGGTCAAGTGTGGCTGGATATCAAGTTTCTGAAAGTGAAAGTAAACAACGGCCAAGCTGATAACGAAACTGCTTTTTTGGCATCCACTTGTGATTTAAAAAGATAAGTGGTTTATATATATTTATTTCCAATATATAATGTTTTATCATTTTCAGAACATAACAAAATTCAAGGCTCATTTTGTGTACAAAGCAGATTTTCAGATAAAGATATGTACCGGCATTCCCTTCCCAAAAGCACAGAAAAGAAAAAATAATAAATTAATAAAATAATAATAAAATAATAATAATAATAATAATAATAATAATAATAATAATAATAATAATAATAATAATAATAATTCATTTTAATAATCTTTATGATCACCCTTAATGATCCTCTGAATGTTAACACATGAACCACAGGCTTCCTCCAGGGTTCTATACTTTTAGTAACTCCTCAAACTGACAGCATTGTGAAATATTGATGAAGTAGAAGTATCAATCAATGTACTTTGTGATCATATTTTTTAAATATTGCCCTGTAATGATCTCATTGTGTCTTTAATTGATTTGACTTGATGTGGAATCCTTTATTTAAGATCAGCAGACAAATCATCTCCTCCGTCCAGCTCTCTCTCTCCTCGCTTGTTTTGTTCTATCGATCTGAACATCTCTTTCCTCTGTGTCTCACATGTCCTGTTGATCACCACCACTCACGCTCTGTCTGTCTGTGTGTGTTTCCTCTCTCTGATGTCTCTCTTTGCTCTCTCTCTCTCTCTCTCTCTCTCTCTCTCTCTCTCTCTCTCTCTCTCTCTCTCTCTCTCTCTCTCTCTCTCTCTCTCTCTCTCCCTAGCCACCCACCCTTTGCTTACAGGCAGAATCTGTGCGTCTTATCTCCTCATTTTCACCCAGTTCCTGTGAATCGCCACATCTAGCATGACCCATCGATTCTCCTCTGGTAATGGATCAATCTGTCTGTGCTGTATTTCTCTGAGCTCTCATACATGGCAGAGGGCCGTGCACAGTCTGGCAGGGTCTTAAATTATTTCATGTCTTCATGTTGCAGCGAGGGCAGTCAGTTACCTGCAACCTCTGTTAAAAAGTGGAGATTCAGGACGCAAAGTACTACATTAAACTGACAACGTGTAGCGAGCAGCAGCATAAGCACTTCCCACTCTGGCGTTGATAGACCATTAGTTGCGGTTTCACTGAGACACACTAATCATGAGCGTAAGCTGATGCTGCATCAGCGTTTGCAGGCGAAGCCACCTCTCAGAAAGTTTCATGGCAGCCATCCTGAGAGTATCCCAGCCGGAACAGCCTCTTCACTCCCCATGCTCATCTTCTTCTTTTTAGAGATATGTTGTTATCTGTGGTTGCCATGGCAGCAGCTGCAGAGCCTGAACTAGAAAGCATTATAATTGGATGACATTAAGGGATTCTCCTCTGCAGATGTCCTGTTCCTCTGAACGACAGTACTGTTCATTATGCTACTGTAAACAGTGCAGAGATAGACGGTGGCATTCATTAAGCATAAAGCAGGATGACGGATTCTTCAGCAGCCTGCTCTCGAGCACCAGTTACCTGTCCACTCATATCCACTGATTCACGTTTAGACAGACGGAACAGTGTGCAGTTTAACCATAGGCTGTATAAATAATGAACGTAATATCCGTGACGTCACCCATCTTTTTCTGAGCGCTGTTTTGAAGCCATATTGGAAATGCTGAACTCATCCAAACTTAGTGTGAGGTAAAGAGGCGGGGTTTGAGCCTCCTAGCCAACAGCTATGTGTTCCTGTCCGGGAGTCAAGTCAGTCATGTCCTTATTTGGGCAAAAACTTGTAATCTTAATATCTTCTGAACCGCTGTGTTAGAAAAAAATCATCCCCCTTATTGTGTGTGCCGATAGAGAAATGAGCTACGTAGACCGAAGCAGTTTTTTTAACCAGGCTGTAAACATGTTTATTTCTGCTGCAGAGATCGTCTTTTTTGAATGGGTGTGTATGTGGTTTCCGGTGTTTCTGCAGCCAGCCTCAAGCGGATGCTCGATGAATTGCAGTTTATTACACTTCCGCATGGGCTTCATATCTTGAGACCGGAGGTTGCCACTTGAGTATAACCCGAGCTGAAGTCTTATAACCTTTTAACTTTTGGGTAAATAAAGGCACACAAGGTACAGGCTTTTAGAGCTTTTTACAAGTTTAATTCGCAATAAATGCAACTGACTCTGCAAAGGCTGCTCAAACAGAAGCAGAAAGACTTCAGGGCCCTTAAATGCAAAATGAATCAACACAAACCCACAGTGACTGGAAGGGAACACTCTCAGCTTACACAATACTAACCTTACAGTGACAGGAACATTTAAAGCAATAATGGCAGAGAAAATCCTACAAGTCTCCTCTTCTAAAGTTTCACTTGAGAGTTTTTTAATTAAAGTTGGGAGCATCTCACACAACGAGAGATGCTGCACTGATGAGCAGAGGAGTCTCAGTCGTGAGTCGTGAGTTGTGAGGAGACCTCAGCTCAGGAAAGTGTGGCAGTCTGGCAGCAGGAGGCTGTGACAGACCTGCTGCACACACACAGGGTGAGAGAGAGCAGAAGAAGAACACAGCTACTTTCCAGAGGAGACAGGATACAGTCAGTGAATGCAACGTGGAGGTCGAGGAGAACAGAGAGAGAGAGGATTGTGTGTGTTCATGTGTGCCTCCGCCGGGAGTCTGAGATGCTACTGCAGAGGTCCCACCAATTCTGATGCAGAACATCTCTACACACACTCTCACACACATGCACACCGGCGCCCAGAGAGATGACTCCTGCTCGAGCTCATCACAGAGACCTGTGCTGGGGGACAGATAGCGGGGACTGATCGCTGCAGTGTATAGGCAGATAGTCTGACAGAGAGGCAGCGAGGATCCTGTTTCAATTCCCTTATCTGTGAGCTGAACTCTGACCCTGCAGGAGAGAGATGAGGGGGAGAAAAATGGAAAGAGCCGGAGGGGAAGGAACGGAAAGGAGACGGGAATAAAGGTGTGGAGATTAAACTCCTCTGTTTTGTTCTGTTTTTACCCACCAGGCTGTCGGCGTATGCGCGGCCACGCAGCACTCAAATCTGCTTCATTTCCTCCGCTCCTTGCGTCTACATCTCTCCCCTTTCCTCCCCCTTTTTTTGACTCTGCTCCTCTCTCAGTACCCAACTGTTTCTTGCACATTAAGTTTTTACACAAATAATTATATTCCACAAACATCTTTATTCTTTACTGAGGAGAGCTTATGCAATGGTGGTTATATCAGACCTCATTTACACTCTGCATTTTGCAAGTTTCATATTCTACCGAAATCCAGATGAGATCAGTTTCCCTGGGCTAAACCAAGGTACTGATAAATCCAAAGCTGCAAGGTAGACACGCTGGATGATGATCATTTTCTACTTTTAAGTATTTAAGTTACAAGAATAAAAAGAGTTATCCGCCAGATTTTGGATCCCATTGGCTGACAACTTTACAGCCTCTGGGAGGAAGGCCAGTTTTTTGTCACTCCTGTGCTGAGAGATTTTTTGGATATCAATGAAGCATTACCTGGCCAGGAATCCCTCATCTGAGCATGGGTCATTGTTAATGGTCCGATAAGCAACTTGAGATGATTTGAAGTTGAGAGACGAGATTTATAACTCAAGTCGTTGGCTGCACTTACAGCACATACAGTCTGCTCAGAGGGATTATGAAATGCTGGTGTGTCAGCAGATGAATGCTGATGGATTTCAGGAAGCATTACTATTACTGATACGTTCTGCTGCTTTTGCATTACATAGATGGTTTTCATGTTTACAAGCCAAGCCTTGTGAAACCTACTGAACACTTTAAACAAGTACGCTTGTATCAGGATAAAATCTTGTTCTTGGCTACAGTCTGTCTCTTGCAATCACAACAAACACATAACCCTGATATGTGTTGCATGACTGAGACAGCAGTGTGCCAGGGCGCTCAACAAACAGTGAACAATAGTTCTGATCTAATAGTGTTAATGACATTGTCACGAGGAAAGAGGTGATGGTGCATTGATGCGGAGCGGCTGTGGCTCAGCGGAGAGTCTTTCAATCAGAGGATTGGCAGATCGATCTCAGCTCCAGCAGTCCACATGCCAAAGTGTTCTTGGGCAAGACATTTAACCCCAAATTGCTCCCAGTGGTGGAGCCGGCAGTGTGAGAATGCATAATGAAATTAGAGAAGGGCATTCACACAGCAGCTCTGCCATCAATGTCTGAATGTGGTGTGAATCAGTGTTTTGCAAAAGCACTTTAAATGTTATGAAGGAGGGAGATATAGCGCTTTATAAGTACAATTTATTTTGCATGTAACCATCAGACAGTCGTGGATAAACACACTGCTTACTGACATACAGTTACTCAAAGGTGGGAGTAAAGATTGTGTACATATCTTGGAGGGGAAGATACAGTTACATCTCTCAGCATCTGGATACGATTCATCCTTTAACACATTCAGAGGTGGTTTGAGCAATCAGATCTGAACCTGTCTGGATCTCTGGAGCATACATGAATCGTCAAAGAGTAGATGGGCAAAGGGGGCATCATTCAGGTTGATTTTTCTCATGCTACTTTTTAATAACTTTTCAACAAATAAGAAGGAAAAATATTCTTCCTAACCTCTGGAAAAATGAGAGTCCGCTGTTCTTCAGTTCTCCTTCTCAGAGCTCTGAAGTCAATACCATTAAACATAAACTAAGCAAATGTCACAATGTGTGACATTATTGCTTTTAGCACTATCATAACTTCTGATTTAAGTGCTTTTGTAGAGATCAACAGCTTAGAGATGCTCTCGCCAGCTCTCCTCTCTTTGTCTGGATGGCAGGACAGGATGTTGCTCCACTTTTCCCTCTCAGAGATGGTTGGGGTCCAGTATCTCCTCAGGCTGCTCTCACATCTGTGCCCACTAACTCTAATTATACCCACTCTCAAGACCAGCCTGAGACCAAATTAACGTTTTTACCACAGTGTCAACAGGCAGAGGGGGAATGTGCCGCACTCATGTATTGGTGTGATATGAGGTGTGTGGTCAGGTTCTCCCTGGTGTCACTTTCTGTTGTTGACAGTAACCATTGAACCAATCAGAATCAAGGGTTAAACACAGCCTGGTGATCAGTAAGAAAACTGTGTGATGAATAGATTTCAGTCAGGAACACTCGTTATAGGTTTAATCATTTATCGACAAATGGAAATACAGTTATGCTTGTTGCTATAGGCTCTGCTTTAGTGCTCCCTAGTTTAGCCAAGCATCCTGCCTGTAGACTAGACAGAATGAATCAAGTTTGACCCACAGCAGCAGAGTGTGGGCAGCAAAGGGAAGACATGTTTCAATCATAGACTGTATAAATAATGGACGTAGTATCCGTGACGTCACCAATCTGTTACTGAAGTGCTGTTTTGAGGCCAATCGTCAGTGGGAGCCATATTGGAAATGTTGAACTCAACATAACTGCTGTCGAGTGAGTGTGACGTAAAGAGGCGGGCTTTGAGCCTCCTAGCCAACAGCTACAGTGTTCCCGCCTGTCAATGAAGTCAGCTGTGCATCTCGTATTGGAAAACTCGTAATTTTAGTATCTTCGAAATTCTCGCGTTATGAAAAAATTAATCCCCTGTACAGTGTGTGCTGATAGAGAAATAAGCTATCCAGACTACACTCGTCTTTTGTACCAGGCTGTAAACATGTTTATTTCTGCTGTAAAGATCGGCTTCTTTGAATTGGTGTATGTGGTTTCTGGTACTTCCAGAGCCAGCCTCTAGTGGACACTCGATGAACTGCAGTTTTCCGCATCGGCTTCATCCTCGAGGCCGGAGGTTGCTGCTTGGTTTCAACAGATCGCCTTATCGTTAGAATGAGCTGTGATTGGTTGTGTGGATTGGAAACACTGATTCAAACTGCAGCCTAACAGCTGACACCAGCTGAGACTTCCATGACTCCTGCATGAGCTAACACAAAGCTTCATTAAGTAAGAAATGTGACCGCTTATTGTCATATTAGCACGTAACACCCTTCTGCAACTACATTTCAAGTTCCCTGTTGCACATCGGTTCAGATAGTGTGCAGAGCAATTAAAGGAAAGCTTTGTTTTGTAAAGGAGGGCATGAAATGCTGCGATATCAAAGCTTTATTAAGTCGATTCAAAGACCAAACCTGGGAGATGTAAAATCAGAGCCTAATGCGTGAGCTACTTAGCATTCTGTTTTCTGTGGACGAGAGAAACAAACTCAGATGCAGTGATCCGTCTATTTGTTTGTTCTCTGTCTGGAGGATTCAGTAATAAAAGACAGGAACATGTTGTATTTTGCATTATGTTTTTCAGTTTTAAATCCTCAACAGGTTATCTGCTCTGCAGTCTCTGCTGCTGTTACTGTTTTGTTCTTATGTTTGCATTGATGTTGATGTATTTCTAAACAAGCTTAAAGGAAATCAAAGGAAAACACTATCTTGACCAGTACTGAAGTGCCAAATTGCATCTGAAAAATGTGTCTCTCTTAAAAAACGTATGCGTCCCAATTTTGCTGCTTTATTTTCTTGACAAAAACAAAACAGAGACAGATGAGTCTCCACAAAATGACACTTTAATCAGGAGCATGATTGATAAAACAAAGATTTGAGTTGAAGAGGAGGATCATCTCTCCCTTCTTTCTGTCTGGAGGAAGCAACAAGAATTTAGATGATGTTTGGTGCGTGAACCCTGCTAGTGTGCAACCTCACTCATGATGTCATCGTCTCGGTTTGATCACACCTTTGCCCTGAAAAACCAGACTCGGGTCGTCAGCAGCTTTCAGTCGTAGATCTCAGGCATATAACACTCCACATGGGTTGTTTTTCAGGCCTTAAATAATGTATGTAACCCTGCAAGACAAAGCAGGAGGGGGAGTGTGTGTCTGTGAGCCAACATATACAGTGTCTTATAATGCTTATGAGACCTTTGTTGCTGTTTCAGGATTGTCAGCTAAATCCCAGAGCTTTGCAGGAGCCGACTTTCACTTTCCTCCATTCTAAACGTTTCTTTTGTGATCCCTGTGTTATAGACCCTCACACCCGTCCTCTGCACACACACACACACACACACCCACAGATTACCACAAAGTGGGGAACAATTACAGTATTATCCTACAGTGCAGCGGAGGGAAATGTCTGCAGATATGTAAAGAAAAGCAGGCCGACACAGTCAGATCCACGGTGTAAAGCGTCCATGTGAGAGCCCCCTTTGTTCACCTGAGATAAGACTTCCTAATTGGGCAAACCGAGCGCAGTCAAAACGTCCTCCTATATGCTGCAGATGAACACAAAACGGACATCTACTCATAAGAATGCTTCCTAATTTTAGAAGTAATTACAGAGAGGAATTCTTTGCTTACAGCTGCTTATACAGCTCACAAGTGGTAAACCAGCACAGATGACCACACTGCCCCCTATCTGTGCACACGTGTACTGATGTGCATATGCCCTATCTCTGTGCAGCAGCTTCACTGTTGCTCAAAATGACATTCTCACAGTTGATGATGTGTGGCTGGAGGCAAAAAGTCAACCAGGTTGCACAATATGTAAATAATGTGTATTTTACACACAGAGGTGGCGTGGACGTTGCTGGACCTTTGAGATTAACATGTTTTTGGGCCGTAAATTTAACTCACGGGGGACGGGAAATAAGCCGATAGAATGAAAATCTCTAGCTGAGGCTGATGCTCCTAACCATTTATCTTCTTCTTCTTCGCTCACATACACACACTCACATTTGTGCACTCTAGTTTTATTCTACTACCCTGTGCCAATTCACTCTGCATGTGCTCAATTTAAGAGGTCTGCAGGCTCAAACTGCATGCTAAAATCTTTCCATGCAGGATTACAGGCTTTAATTTGCCTGTAGCTGTAATGCACTGCAGAGAACCTCTTCCCTCCGTGCTTTCTCTGTAATTTCAACAGGAGCAATAATGTAATTCAAAGGAGGTAGAGGGAGTGAGAGGGCGGGGTAAAACAAAACAGTTACCATTAAACACAACAAACAACTCCCAGCCCAGATGCCACTAATTTACCTCCATCCTCCGGGGGTTTTAGTCCACACTATGCCTCCTCTCTGATCCCTTGCTTTGCTCTGACAGCCACTTTTCCTCTTCCTTCTGCAGCTCTACACTAATCCCTCCCAGCTATAGAGACAGGATGTTTAAGGGCTTATTTACTCTTGTAAAAATATGGCTTTTTCCCAGCCTCCTTTGAAGAGACCTCGTGCTAGAGGGATGTGAATGGTACAAGGCGTGTTTCTGCCTTCAGATCAAGCTGTGAAGAGTTTTTGATCTCTGAACTGAGATATGAACTTGCGAGTATTCAAAGGAGCTGTCTAGTCTTCATACAAAGGCTTGTACGAGCTGAGCTGTCACGGCAAAGTACTGAGCATTTTGAGCTGAGCTATTAATTAACCACATGATGACACGTTATTCAATCTACTGGTAAACATATGTCTTTGATCTGATCAATAAATCCATTGCTAGTATATAACTCATGTATTATTTCTTCACATTCAAACATAAACTGCACAGTTTGGTTTTTGATAAACTCCAAATGTTGCCACTTTTGCTCTGAGGACATATAAATTATTTGTTGATCATTAGCAAGTGATGCTTAAAGACATCATAAATTGTGTATGACTATGAAGTTGTTATACCAGACTGCACTCGTGTTTGACTCATGTATTATAAATGCTTTGCATTTGCTGGTACATCTGTTAAACTGTGATACAGAGATGTAAAAGGATGTTTCGGCCTCGAACGGGAAAGGAAAATATATGTTTTCAACAGGTTGAGGTAACATGCACGCGTTTATAAACATGGCCAACAAGTGCAAACATGCTGCAATGGTTTAAAAGACTTCTGTTGGAGAACACACTGCAAATTCAAAAACAAACTAAACACTTACAAACGTACATAACAAATGCAATGACAGACTCCAAAGAGGAAATTGTGCTGCAAAAAAGCTAAACGCATTAACAGAACCATCAACAAACAGAGTCGGCCCCTCAGACAGCTGAAAGTGATCCTCTCAAAGCCATCGATCCAGCAGAAACTGTCAATCAAAGATATACAGGTCTTCTTGTAGCACAGTAGTTCATGGCCCTGTCTCTCCATTTTGACATGTAACAGTTTAGGGTCTAATAATTAGTTCACCAACTCAGTGTCTCGTCATTGATAAAGCTTTTCCACAACACACTCTATAGTCTGGGTCACTTCCACTCTAATGTCTTCGTCTGCAGTATTTTGCTTTTGCACATGTTTTAAACTCTGCCTTGGATTCGCTGTTATTTTGTTTCAGCCGTTGCAGCATGTGCATTGACATTGCATTTTTTTTTAAAATCTACATTGTGTCTGAATGGTGGCTTATTTCTCCTTAATGGAAATCCTTTGGGCTGTTGCTGTACAATTGCATGTTAGCCATATGTCACACTTTCAAGCTTCATTTGTGAGTCAAGAACATTGAAAAAAAACCTGATAAAGTAGATTAAAGTTGCAAACGGCAAAAACTCAAAGCTAAGTTAGGTTTTTTTTGTCTTATTTCCTGTTAGAAAATTTTTTTTTTTTAGACTTTTTACAAGCCACTTTCACCTGACAAGTTCAGATAAATATATTCTTTCAAATATTACAAACCAACAATTATATAGTAGAATGATAATGTTACATGGTTTTAGTGTTAAATACTATTTTTACTCAATTCAAACAATTCATGGCTTAGTTTTGACTTATTTATCTTAGAGAAAGACATTTATCTGGATTTGTCAGGTGAGTGTGTCTTATAATAAGTCCAATAAGACACTGTTTTTACCTGATATGTGACAATAAACTTAGTTTTGAGTTTTGCAATGTGTTGTATAATCAGGGCTTGACATTATCAATCTTTCTCATCAGCCACTCAGCATTTTTCATAGCCACAATTTGTTGTTGGGAAATAACTTTTGACTATGCCTCTTCACAATTTATCTGAACTAGATTTAAAACCCTTTCAAATGTAAATGGTCACCTTACACTCCCAAACCAAGACTACATGAAATCTAAAACGCTGCAGTCTTTTCTTTTCTTTGTCTCCTCTTCCTGTTCGGTTTCATGGTCAGGTTTTCTCTTGCGTGCTGTCCACTCTCTGGGTTTATTACACCTTTAATGTGCCGCCACATAGCTCCTCCGGTTCACATCTCCACCATGTTGAATGTTTCCCACAGAATGATGCTACACCTTACCTGTGAGGGCCTGTCATCAACTAGTTCTCTTATTAGGGCAACATTAATTAAACTTTATTTTGTTCACCTTTCTTACTTTCAGCTCTGTTATCCCCTCCACCATCACACACCTACGGCTTTCCTCTCTTTACAGACGAAGCAGCATGCTCCACTCCAACTACTGCTGTTTGTTCTCTCCTCTAACGTCTGATCTTTTGACAATGATTAACAGCAATAGATTTTTTAAAGTGCCCTATAACACAACTCAATCACTCAGTAACAGCGGTATGAGAAGGCTCATATTCATCATGAGACGTAGCACCTATATTATAATCAGGAGGGACGTACTGTTGGGCCTCTCTGTGCCACACGCTGCAGGTTATTAGACACAAAGTTTATTTCAACAGGCAAAAAGTGACAGAAGATCATCTGCTTAACTGATCATGACTCATGACCCTATTCCGATAGTAGAGAAAAAAGGCCAAATGGTCAGCGAATATTCTTGGGCAGCCTGCAGGCATCGTCTATGTGTGGGAAGCACTGATCTACAGTGTTGTCAGTCAATAGCCTAACAAATGGACCAATGAGCAAACAGCTGTGTGCAGGTAGTGCTCATAGGCAGTGGTGCACTCAGGCTGTTTGAGGGGCAGGTGCGGAAAAAAAAAAAAAATAGACACCTCCTTTCAAACTCCTGTACTCACAGTTTTGGGTGAATTTAAATGTATTGAGGCAGCGTTAACAACAGGGGCAGTCTGTGTGTCCTTCCCCAGAACATTTTGAGCAGCTAACTCTTAATTCTCTGCATATTTTTGTGACTAATTGTGCTTGAAATAAAAAGTAAAACACAATACTATTTATTTATATTTATATTATTGATTTTGTTACATAATGATCATAACATATTAACTACAATGGTATCCAGAGAGTACTTTTTCTATATTTCTACATTCAAGGGTATCCAGAGGACACTTTTTCATGCATTTTCCACTGAAAGGGCAGCAGAGGAGGCAATTTTTAATGTTTTATCTACTACAGTGGAATCTAAGAGGGCACTTTAGCACGTTTTCTTCTGGACATGATGGCCTGAGTACACCACTGCTCATGGGACTTGTAGTGTTGCTGTGTCACATTGCAATTACTTTATTGTTTCAGAAGACTCTTTAGAAGACTGAAGTATGTATGAAATTAAACCTGCCAAAGTGGCTGGTGGGAGTTACTGTGTTACACACGACCACTGATACCCTCCTGTATTTTACAGGTTGGCGGTTCTTCATGTCAAGTCCAAAAGAAACAAAAGACTTAGTCTATTTTATTTTCCTAATGATTCCAAAGTTATCTTTTCACAAGTTCTCGTCAGTTTTCATGTTATTTTACAGTGAACGTATTCATCATTGTTCTATTGGTTGGTAAGGCTTATTAAATTTCATTAAAGTCTGTATTTCCCTGGCAGATCCCTGTCTTCTTCTAATGTTTAATGTTTGGTCTTCATGCTGCAGTGCTGCTGTTTTTATCTAACAGCCGTGACACCTGGGCTGATCAGCTGACAGCCCCCTCTCCTCACAGCAATTAGAAAGGCTGGAAAACGGTTACTGTCCTCTCAGTGTCCTGTGTGATTCCAACTTGCTTCCTGCTGCTTGTTAAATTTACATTTTACGCATTAAGCTGCGGCTTTTACCCGGAGAGACTTACAATAAATGGGGATGGTAAGATAAGTCAACATCAATGAATCACTGTGATACGTGACTAAGTCATCCGCATACACTGCTAAAGAAAGGTTCCAGTGAAAATATGTATCCACCTACCTTTTCAAAGGTGTTGTGAAATGGAAATTGGTTCATTATCTGGAAGTTGTTTTTCCCGGTGCTGTAACCGGAGATTGTCAGGAAAGATTGGTTGTATTTACGCACACAGAAACCTCGGTTGTGTTTATTGTTTGTATGCAACCTTTTCCAAGCAGAGGACAAAACAGAGAGCACAAAGCTGGTGTGATAAATGTAACAGAGTTTTATTTGCATCAACAACCACAGCAACAAACATACAGGGAGAAGAAATGTAATGTAACATGATTATAAAACCCTCCCTGTGTGAGTCTCTGGAGAGCACAGGAAGTTTCAAAGCTAATTCTTTAGCTGTAACATAAAGTGACTCATTCATAACCCAACCAAGCTCTGGTTTAGTGTAACACACTGTTCATTCCTCTCTTTCTTCTTTCCTTCTCTTTCCTCACACATAATTCTCTCTTTCATCTGTGCCTGACCTCTGAGTTCACAGTCTGTTTTTGTGCCGGAGCTGAGGTGAATTGATTCAGCGATGTATTTTCATGTCGGGGCCTTGACTTTTTAGCCAGAGGGGGAGAGTTTCCTCTTTTATATCCAGTCCTTCATGTGAGGTGAAACAGGGCGGCTGAGTCTCATTAGATTTGCAAAAGAACAATATGTGAGTCTCCAGTGCCTTTGAGTGTTTCTCCACTTTGATTTCATTTATGGGGGGAACTCTCAGGCCTGTAAGTTATATAAGGGAGGCACTGCAAGAAAAACAATACAGAAGGGAAAATCAATCTGCCCCAACCCCACCCTTCCCTACCCTCCATCCTATTAGATATTCACCTCCATTCAGGCACGTTTCGATCGCTTCAGAATTTTCTAAAGTATACGGACCAATTCATTTGAGTGTCTGGGAAAATTATAGTTCACATTCTTCAGGACTGCTCCCTAATCTCATTCAGGGGGAAAGAGATGTGGAGAGGGAGAGCTTGGGGTGGATCAAGACAGAAAAAAGACAGAAAGACATAATGGCATGTCAACTGTCGAAACGCAGACTGAGTTTGTCCGACTGGTGCTGACTGCCAACTTATTAAACAAAGCACACAGGAGCTGAGATCACAACAGGGAGAGCAGCAGTGCAACCCACTCATGCGCTTACAATACAAATGCAGAAAGCATAATGCCACAGTAAACCCATTACAAATACAAACAGCTATGACAAATTGCCACCTCCAAATTGGTTGTTTTACACCACATTTTGAAGCATGCATTTTGCCAGATTAGCAATAAAATGCAGGGCTTAAAGGTAAGCCTGTTAAGTAAGGCAGAATGCTCAGGGTACACCTGATCTGTTCTTCACAGTAACCACTGCATCTGTGTGCTGAGGAGTTCTACTTTCAGTGCAGTTAAACACTGTCACAGTCATCACAAGCACACCCTGCAGGACTCAGGCTAAATGTGTTTGCTTCAAAAGGAACAGTTCACTGCAGAAATGACAACACTGCAACTTCTGCCTTTTCAAAGCTACTGAATATTTAGCATGCATGCACAATCCAGGGGCATCAAACTCAAGTGCAAGGGGAGTCTAAGTCAAAGGCCCAATGTACCTGAAGTGACTTTGCCTTGGTCGGAGGTAATATGATTACTTATCGATACAGAAATATGAACTCAACTGATCCCAACACATCTCACAGAATCCAGAATAATCAAAGGGTATCACTTAAAACAAAGAGAACTCAAATTTAAAACCAAAGACACACCAGCATCTCAATACTTTCTCTCCCTGTATCAGCAGTTTTCACAGAGACATCTCCAATATAAAAGTTTTATCACTGCAGAAACAGCCTGAAAGTAGATATTTGTTTTTAATAAAATGAGAAATATTTCATCCAGACGGCTCACACTGGTTGAAACTTTTATTGCAGCAGCATCACTCTGTTTGAGTTTGCCATCAAGGCTCAGACTTCATCACTCCTTGCAGTTTTATTTTGTATGCATTCATTTGAGGGTTGATGTGATGATATCTAATGTCCTGTGGCTGGAGCCTGAAGGTAAATGCTGGGGAGGTGGTGAGGCTGAAAGTTTGAGTGTAGCAGAGATGCAGGGCAGCAATGGGGATGACAGAGCATAGGCTGTGAGCAGATATATTGAAGATAAATAGACCAACAAATTGGGGGACAGGTTTGTTGGGGGATCCTGAGAATGATCCTGAGAATGACACAGATGTGGCAGTGTAGCACAAGTTGCTCTCCTGAACCAGCTCATGACATCAGTCCATTTATGTTCTTCAATAACAACACTATCCATTATTAGGAGTAATTGAAATGTCTCAATATCTCAACGATAGATGCAAAAAGAAAAACATGTATTGAAGTGGACTCATCATACGGTTATTTATTGAGCCAGATGTCGGCCATCTTTCCTTGGCTCTCAGTTTATTTCTGTTTGGGCTTAGGTCAGTGTTGGAGAAACTCTTGGCTTGGAGTGAAGGTGAATAAGTGAGTGTTGTTTCGTTAATCTTCAACACAGAATGAAGTTCTGTGGCCGGTCAAACAAGGGCACTGACTTATGCAGACATGCTATGAAGTAGTAGGAGAAGTAGAAGGAGTACGCACACAAATAAATAGCACGTATTAACTCTTTTACTTTTCACAAATTATATCGACCTTAACTTATAACATTAAATGTCAAAATATATTATATTCGAGTGTATTTATTTTTTACTGAAAATGTCACACCACAGAAATGTTAAGTTACAATCCTATAAAAAATGCACCAACGTGAAATGCAAATCCAGCTTTGGGCAGCCTGTTGGAACACAACATAAGAAGTTCATTTCAGGGGTGCTGGTGGCCTAGCGGTTTAAGCGCCCCAAATACAGAGGTTACAGTCCATGTCGCAGCGGTCGCCGGATCGACTCCCGGCCACGGCCATGTCCTGCATGTCTTTCCCCCTCTCTGCTCCCCATATTTCCAGTCTCTTTTCGGCTGTCTCAAAGGCACAAAAGCCAAAAAAAATATAACTTAAAAAAAGAAGTTCATTTCAACATAAGTCCCGCCTCTGATAAAGCAGGTAGCCAACCATAGTCCAGCCTTTTGTGATGGCCACTGTGGTTGATTATATTTGAAGCCCCTGCTTGCAAGTATGTGCTTCCAAATTGCAGAGCTCTGAGCCGCTTTAGGTGGAGTTGGGGCTTCTTTTTGGGTATAAAGGGTTGGAGCTCTGGAGCAATCACTGTGTCACTGTGTCGCTGCCGTTGCACTGGAGTTATATCAGCTTCATATCAGCCATTTCCATGTCAACTGCAAAAAGATAACAGTGTAAATTCAACGATGCGAGCTTAAAGTAAGTAAATTGCCATCTGAACTCAATCCAAATCCAGATCTGGTTGGTCTTTATTTTGCAAAATTCAAAGTGAAACAAGTTGTCCAGCTGCATCCTGCAGGTGCAGCTCGGCCTGGAAAGCTGTACTGTACAGGTCCAGGAACACATGGCCACATCAATGAGGCTGGAGGTTTAGCACTGAGAGGTGCTCTGAGATGTCAGAAGTGGGGAGGGAGGTGTGGTGTTTGCAGGTCTTGATAGGTGAGCCAGCTGTTGTAGTGCATCCTTGAAATTTGTTGTATCGGTCGTGTGCATGAAGTTGTCTGCTGGCCAGTTATGATCGGCTATTACATTATGACCACCTGGCTCATATTGTTTAAGCCTACCTTCCATCAGGTCAGGACCAAAACAGCCCTGACCTGAGGAGACATGAACTCCACTGGACCTCTGAAGGTGTGCTTAACAGTAGATCCTGGAGGTTGTGATGTGGGGCCTCCAAGGATCTGACTTTGTTGTCCAGCACGTCCCACAGATGTTGGATTGGATTGACATCTGGAGGATCTAGAAACGAAGTCAACACCTTGAACTTGTTATCCTGTTCCTCCAGGCCACCTTTCTTCCATTGCTCCATACTCCAGCTCTGATGAGAATATTGCAGAAACTATGAGTGTTGGACAGGGTTCAGAATGGGCTCCCTGATCGGTCTGCAGCTACAGAGCAGCATACACAACAAAGTGTGATCACTGTGTGTTCTGACACCTTTCTATCAGAACCAGCATTCACTCTTTCTGCAGTTTGAACTCCAGTAGATCCTCTGTTCACTCCTCATACACATCAGTGAGCTTTGGCCATCCATGACCCTGTAGCCAGTTCACTGGTTTTCCTTCCTTGGACCACTTTCCGTCGGTACTGACCCCTGCAGACCAGAAACACCACACAAGAGCTGCAGTTTTGGAGGTGCTCTGACAGTTAGACCGTCATCCAACCATCACAGTTTAGTTCTTGTCAAGGCCGCTCACATCCTCACACTCGCCCATTTTTCTCTCTTCAAACACATTAACTTCAAGGACTGAATGTTCACCTCCTGCCTAACATATCCCACCCACTGATAGGTGACTCTATATAGAGGCAATCTGTGCTATTCACTCCATCTGTCAGTGTTCATAATGCTATGACTGATTGGTATTTGATGTCTTTTGTAAAAAAAATAAGTGGAGAGAAATGTGAACAGGCTGGACAAAGAAGCAAAAAGTCTGAGCCATGTGAAGGACCTGGCTGTGCCTCCTGCTCTTCAGAGAGCACATGTGAAGCATATACTGAGTATAATGGTGTGTTCATATCTTCAGCTAAATTTGGATTTAGTAGATGCTCTGTGACCTTTTTCTGAACTCAAGGTGAACAGTCAGGAAGCCACTGGACCTACCTGCGTGACCGTTTAAATATTTTTCAATTTTGTTTGACTGCTTGACTCCCACTTTGTCCTAAAGTGGTGATAAAGGACATTGTAGAGGCCCATAGTGCCTGCCCCATCCAATCCACTCATATCAGATAACAGATAAAAAGAGAGACAGGGAGAGAAAAGAGGAGACAGAATGAGCAAAATGGTGAGCAGAAGCGAGGAGGGTTTCTGTTGAATGCTCAGCCGTCTCCAAACATGTCAGAAATCTGGAGCAGCCTTGGATGAAATGGCTGGCAGAGAGGCAATCAATAAACTCTCACATTTCATACTCCGTTGTGTGTGTGTGTGCGCATGTGTCTGTTTGTGTATAAAGTACCTACCGTGTGTATTTTTGGGACTGTGTGCTTGTTTGTTATATCAAATTTTGAACCAGCTCGTTGTAAGCAATTCTGCCAGACTGACGAGACAAACTGTCACATTACCAGAGAACATGCCCAGCCCTCAGATTCTTTATGAGACTCCTCTCCAGCGGGGAAAACACAGATCAGACCCGAAGATTCAGAAGTAGTATTAACATATTTCTTTGCTGCTTTGAAGCTCATTAGTTTCTGAAAGGATTGAGAAAGATTCTCCTCTCAGAAGGAAGAGAAGAGTTAATGACAGGCTATGTTTCCCGGATAGCTACCTCACAGCTGGCACTATAAACTGGACACATTCATACTGTGATAAATCAAATCACAGTTATGCCCATGACATTCAATCATCAATCAATGAATTAAACAGTCAATCAATACAACTTTATTTGTAAAGTACCCATTAATAACAAACATTACCTCCTGACACTTTACTGAAGAGGGTCCGGACTCATTATTTACTGACTTGACATAAATCCACCATGAGGACTGTGGCAGGACTGGTGGAGTTACAGTAAGCAGGCCTGATACAGGTGCTGCTGCTGTGATGTTTAGATCTTACCATCAATGAAAATAGGAAGTGTTACATGATTTATAACAGTAAAGAATGGAGATATTAATGTGAATGTGTTTTGAAACAGGTTTCTGACATTGGATTTAAAATGAGTTTATTTTTCCTCTTTCATGATTTGATATGTCCTCTTATTAAAAACTTCAAATGGTTTGAAAACCATCAAAAAAAATTTCTATCAACATTTCACACAGGACCCATACTTCTTTGGAATTGGGTTTTAAATATGATCACTTCACTGTCTTTTTGCTAATCATCTCAAACTCCAATCAATCTAATTTCATCTATACAGCACCAAAACACAACAGATGTTATTTCAAGACGCTTTTACAAGCGCAGGTCTAAACCGTACTCAAAGACCCAACATCAAGACAGGAAAAGTCTGACCTCATCTTAATCCAACATGAGCAGAGCACTTTGCAACATTTAGCAAGTTACAGTGGCAAGGACAAACTTCCTTTAACAGGCAGAAACCTCCAGCAGGACCAGACTCATGTTAGACAGACATCTGCTGAGACCGTGTTGGGGCTGGAAAGAGGGATACTTCCACTCTCTTTTCTGCTAACAAACAAACTCTGTCCATACTTTCACCACACTTGGTTCATCCTTCTTTATTTTTTCTTATGTTATATGTAACAGTGCAAAGATATAAAAGTGCTCAATATTAAACAGAACATAAAAGAAAAGAAAAGGCAGTTTTTGAAAGGAATAATCAAATAACGTTATCAGGTATAGACTACATTACACAAAAAAGGTTAGGAAAAAATGGGTTGAACTATAAATGACGATCACAAAACAAGAGAGGAATAGACTATTATGGTAGGGAGTAAAACAATTACTCAATTATATTGTGAAGAACAAAAAAAGAGGAAAACACAATAGAAAGAGAATATAAAGACTAGAAGAGAAAAAAGCTTTGTTTTTGAGAGGGAGAAGAGAGATTTGTGAAGAGGGATTATGAATGTGTGTATGCAGTTATAAGAGTGTTGATGTTTATGTGCATGTTGTAGTTTGATAAGCAGAACAAGGTATTTATATGTGGACTCTAGAAGGCTTGTGGTGTGCCACTGCGGATGACATGAGGGCATGGTGGAGGGAGGAGTTTTGGGTACCAGCAGGGTGGTATTTGTCAGGCCTGGCTCTGCAAAGGCAGCCCCATCCTTCTGAAGTAGGTATAGAAAGTTGAGTGAGAAGAGAACACACATTTTTTAAAAGCATCTCAGATAAACGTGTCACAGCTCGATTAATAATATCATCAGCTGTTTCTTTTTTTAAGTTGTGTTTTGGGGCATTTTTGCCTTTATTTGATATGAAAGCTGCAGAGAGACAGGGAATGTGGGGAGTAGAGAGTGGGGGAAGACATGAAGCAAATGGTAGAGGCCGGGAGTTGAACCTGCAAATCTGTATATAGGGGCGTGCATTTAGAAAGCGAGGACAACGGCTCCCCATCATCAGCTGTTTCTAACAATGTCCACATGACTGTATGTAGACTCAGCTTCTCCAGCCACCTTGACAGTTCCTTCTTGAGACAGCATGCACGCGCTGCAGATGTAGCCACTTAAAGTAAACACTGGCAGAGCACAAGCTCTGTGAAAAACCCACATTTTGTGCATCATCGCATGTTTGTTTACATTCACGCGGCACAGACTCTGCATGCAAAGCGGTCATCTCTTTGTGAACCGTTTGAAGGCTGCACTAATGTGAGATTATGCTTGACATGAAGTCCTGAAATGTGACTTCTGTATATGCACACAGCACTGTTGCATGGTTAAAGTGCATCCCTGTTTTACTACATGATGAATCAATAGCTTTGTGCACTCCTCTGCATCCTCAGAGAGAGCTGTTCAGCCACAGAGGTTGGTATCTCAAGGTTGTTGAGGATGGTTTCACACTCACACGACTGCTGGCTGGATTTTCACATATGAGCTGATCGGAAAGACGTCCTTTCTGAATTTTTAATATTGCGTTACCATCACCTGTCCTGTTTAATTTATTGCAATTGATCTGTTTCAGAGGTGACCTTGATTTTACAGTATCTCATCTTGTATCTCCTTTCTTTCCCACCCCTTCTTCCTATTCTCTTCCCCTGCCTTCCATCTCTTCTCCCACCAGGCCTGTAGATTCTGCTGAAACCTCTCGTAGTCCTTTTTTGCAACACTGAAAAAGCAACGACTTATCTCCCCCACGCAACCCAGGCTTAGGAGAGAAGAACACGACGAAAAAGAAGATGAAGAAGCTTTCTCTCACCGAAAAATCAAACAAGAAAACACACACAATCCCCACAGGAATAACTGCTGTACAACACCACTCTGCGTTTTTTTCTTCTCTTACTCCTGGCATTCTTGTCTCCTTGTCTTCATCTTTCCTTGTTTCATCTGTCCTTCCCAAATTCAGGTCATCTCTTGTCCACATGTTCCTCTCTTGGTATTCAACTATCTCTGACTTTATATCTCTCTCTTGACTGTCCTCTTTCTGCCCCTTGTTTTATTCCATTTCTTTGTATGTTCAGTGTTTTCAGTTCAGGCTCTGCACCCTCACACTGGCAGACAAACTTCTGGTGTAAGCAGCATTCATGGCAACATGCCACACCTGTAGGAGATACTTGAAACAACATGTATATCGATATTGTGACGAAACAAAAGCTAGAGATCAAATCCATATCGAACCTCACCGTAATCCTCTGATCTTCCCTCTCAGCTCTCTCTTCATCATTATCTTTCTTTCTCTTTCTCCCCTCATAGCTACCTCTACTCATTTTATTTCTTTTCTCCTTCATCCTTCCTTCACCTGCCCACTACATATAAATCCTCCATCTCTCTATCTGGCTCTCTGTCCCGTCTCCCCCTCTATCTATCGACCTCTCTTTGTCTCTGGGTGGGCCCTGGAACACTGCGAAGGCTGAGCTACTGTCCTGGTCGGGGCGCATTGACTTTTCGATGCGTTCCTTTCTTTCCTCGTCACAGACTGTGTTTGATCTTGTTTCCCTCGTTCAGCGGAGAGAACAGAGCCTGTTTCGTTGTCTGCAGTGGTTGTGGTCTTTTAGGACAAGGTGGTAGCCATAAGCCTTCAAAGTCAGAAACTCTCTGGAGTCCTTTCTTCGATTTGCTTCTGTTTTTATTGCATTAGTTGTCATGGAGTGGAAAACAGTATATCTTTATAGTAACGGTGTGAACCTTTAAAAAAAAACTGATATAAATATTTTATTTTTTACCATTGTATAAATATACAGTATTGATTAACTTATGTACTTTGATTGCAAGTTCTTTGGTCACCCACAAAGTGAGTAAATAAAAAAGAGGAACTTTTTTTTCTGTGAGTTTTAGGCACTATTTCTAATGCTATCGATGTGTTGACTTTTACTGTAACATCTTTTTTTATGATTTTTTTTATTGTTTTTAAATCTGTGACTGTCTACAGAATCCAGAGTCTTGCTTTGATGACCATGTGCCATGTGTTTAGGTTCTGTTTTATCTCTTGTCAGTTCTGCCCCGATACTGTTCTCTCTCCGTCATTAAAGTCACAAAGAAGATGTGTCAGAAGAAATCAAAGAATGTGGTCTTGGTGGGTAGTTTTGCTTTTTTCTCTTGCGCTCATCAGAAGAAGGTAGTGTGTGTGGGTTCGTTCAAAAGACCACCGGAAAAAAAAAGATGACATTTTGAATGAGTTATGTCTGTCTTTTGCACTAATTTAATAAAGCCGTTACTGAAAATTCCCACAGTGCTGTGTCTATGTTTCTGTGCCGACTGTAGAGCTGTCTGATCTGTGGAAGGAAGAGATGACAGCTTTTAACATGAAGTGTCATTTAAATCTGCTCTGAGGAGGTTTTTCAGAGTATGAAACAGACTGAAATTGACACTGATGCCTCTGTACGACCTAAAAAGCAAACAAAAGCTTCAGCAAGAAGATTGATTATTTATCTAGAGTTATTTTTAACGCCTGTAAACACTGCTGCTTGGTGATTAACCACAGCCTCTATAAACAGTCTTGGTTAACAGTGTCCATAGCAGTGATTATGTTTGACTGGTTGAAGATAACAGGATGAGATTTTGAAACACTACTGACATGAACATGTACCAGATGACATCAGCAAAGAGATTAGAGGTACGCTAACCACAGAGGCGCACAAATCAGTACAACCTGAAGTTCCTTGGCCTGGCGTCACCAGACGAATCCACCTTACATAATGGGTTTCTTTTTCTGTGGGGCATGCAGAAATGCTTCTGGACCAAATGCACAGATCTGCAATCAGAGCAACACAGCGTGCGACATATAACAGAGCGGCAGACCAGTGGAGCTAGTTCGCAAATTGAACTTTTACCAAATGCCAGCCGTACAGTAAACACATCTTTCTCACCAATGACAAGGTCAGTGCAAAATACATTGTTCCATCTGTTTAAAACAGACACAATATAACCAACCCTCCTGCACCAGATGCTGCCATCTTGATTGTTTACAAATAGGCTGAGGTGGCTTTCCTGTGTTGTCATTTTATAGGACCCGCCTCACTTCTAAATAAAAGACTATGATAGATTCCTCATATCTGAGATTAATGGGAAATGGTTTTGAATGACAGCTGACCCACCTGTCAGCGAGAAAGAATGTGAGCTGGCTGACGGGTCTGGAGATGCTAGGCTAAAGTTCCTCATAGGAGCTTTAAATTATGAGTCCAGGCCACCTCACTTTGTGGGATCAGACATTCTGGTTGATTTTCTCTCTGTTAGACATTAATAAAATAGAGTATTTATACCTCTTTCGAATTTGGGTCTCTGCCTTCAAAATCAAAGATTCAGCAGGTTGTGGTTAACGTCATGAGGGCATCATGACAACAAGTCACTGCTCCAGAAGCACAAAACAACCTGAAACTTTTTCTCCAAGGGGTTTGTAGAGATGCCTTAAAATAATCTAGCCTGTTATCAATCTCTCAGTTTGTAGTCCAATCATCACCTGGCTCTATCTTTAGACTTCTTAAAGGGCAGACATGAGAGCTGTCTGTATCCCCCCATCACACTCTCAGGAAGGAGCAAAGGAGTGGATTTCCCTGAAAGGTGACCTTCTTCTTCAAGCAGTCAGAGATGTAAGGTCATACTTTGGATCAGCTTATGATAAGACTTAACTTTGGGTGTAACTTTATTGGTTGTGATGTCCTTACACTGCAAGCCCTGTAATAACATTGCCACTTGGATTGTCTTTAACTTGCATGGACTTGTCTTACCTTCCAAATGTAAAACTCAGCACTTTGATGATTGAGCGGCCTCTCTCTGTTCAGAGCAAACCACCAATTGTGTGGGAGCCAAACCCAAAGACATATTCAACAGTCTTCCTATCTGCTTAAATAGATGTCATGCAGAAAATGTTGTAGATTGGTTCTGCTGCAGGAATGAGAGGTGGGCAGGCAGTGAGTGTCTGTAAAGGAACATGTGGGTTGAGAAATGAAGACAGCTGACTGCAGGCAGAGGTTGACTTGATCAAGTAGCATCATGGAAATCACGCATGGAAACGCTTATTAGAGCACAAAAACAAACAGAGTTTAACTGTGTGTAAACAAAAAAGAGAGAAGTGGGATATACATGCACTGCAGGCTGGTGACTGGTGGGCAGGCAGACGCAGGCAGGAGGCTGTTATTAATGTAGCAGGTGACGGTCACAACCAGAGACAAATATTAGACAAACACATGAGGGACAAAAGGGCACAATGGCAGGAAACACATGAGAAACCAGCGTATGAAGCAGTTTATTAACTCAGCAATCTATGGGAGTGAACAGTTACAGAGACTCAAACCCTGCAGGCAGACATGTGTTACTGTTGATCAGTTCTGCCTTTGTGATGACTTACTCTCTGGCAACTTAATGAAATCAGCCCAAACTGTTGCAGAACAATGACACACTGACTTTAACCTCTCTATGTTCAGTTGAAATCAGTTTAAGTTGACCACTGTTCTCTGGTGCCATAGACTGTATAAATAATGGACGTAGTATCCATGACGTCACCCATCTGTTGCTGAGCGCCGTTTTAAAGCCAATCGTCGGCAAGAGCCATATTGGAAATGCTGAAATGCTGAACTCATCCAAAAGACTGTGACGTGAAGAGGCGGGGTTTGAGCCTCCTTCCGGTCAATCAAGTCAGTCATGTCCTTATTTGGGAAAAAATTTGAAATCTTAATATCTTCTGAACTGGCACGTTATAAAAAATTCACCCCCTGTACAGTGTACCATGTTGGACAAACCAAAATTAGAGTGAAAAGAAGATGACAGCACTGTAGGCCTGACTTCACAATGCCACAAAAAAATGGACAGAAGATGCAGAGGTTGTTTGTTTTTGTGACACACTAATGTTGTTTTTTCCATGCATGTTGTAAAGATCAGCATTATCTTGAGGTATCTCTTCAGTTCTGTCAGTCAACTCAAATTGTATTCATCAAAACTCTACTGCAGCAGAAGAGGATTGTTTGTGTTTGGTGTCTCGGTCCTGACCGCATCACTCCTTGCAGATAAACATGCAGAACTGAAGTAGTGATGACAACACATTTGGAACCACTGTAGTAAGTGCCTGCAGGTGAATGCTGGGGAGGTGGTGGGGCTGAGAGTTTGGGCAGTGCAGGGCAGCAGAGGCAATGACAGAGCAGAGGTAGGGTGTGGAAATCATGCAACTTGGGAGGAAACTTTGTCGGGTGATTGTGAGAATGATGCACAGCACATGTGAAAGTAGTGCAGCTCGAGTTGCCTGCATGAAATTCACAGGCGTAACACCATAAATGTAGAACACTAATGCTTATCTGGATGCACATTACACACGGCAACAAATGAATAGAGGACATACCAGCACTTGTTTTCTTCCACTTATTTAAATTCATGAACCCTGAAGAATTGACAAAGCTTTGTGTTGTCAAAATAAAAATAAAAACAATTCAATTTAAAGCTCCAAAAACCACAGTCTATTTTTCTTCAGCCTGATCTGGATGTGAAAAAGCACATCTCAAAGACAAGTTGTTGTTCACATTTAGGTCACCATTTTAATTTTATTTTTAATATACTTTTCTAAAATTGTACATTATATACTTATACACCTTAACAAACAATCAGAAAACAAACAAACAAACAAACACATACATAGACATTAATTCACAATTCAAATTTCAATCTCAATAATTTCACTTTTCTTCCTCTTTAAATCAACGTTAACTGATTTAAAAAAAATCAAATTCTTAATTTACAACTAAAATGTTGTACCACTCTAATGAGTACATCCTAGTTATCTTTTATTTCTAATTCATTATCACCTCTATGCACATCTGCCCAACGGCTGTTCAAATGAGGAATTAAATAAATAAGGAGTACAGAAGAAGGACTTCCAAATAAAACACTTTTTTTTTAATGAAGTAAGTGAATGTAATTATTTCCCCATATTTTTTTTCAAAAAGAAATACCTAGTTCTTCTCAAAGGCTGTTGTTTTTTCCATATTCAAATAATGAAGCAGTTCATTAATCCAATATTTTAGTGAGGGGGATATGTAGCTTTTTAGTGTTTTAAAATAGCTTCTTAAATTCAGCTCAGGAAAAAAGAAGAACCCACCTTTGTTGATGTCTTACTCTTTCAGGTGAGACATCTTGAAAAATGCAACTTGACAGATTGAAAATAATTTCCACTCCCAAAACCTCAGACAACCAATACTCTATTTTGTGCCAAACTTTCTGGACTTAACTACAAAATGCATAGAAACCATTTATAATAGCACTAGTGTGACATGTTCCCGGGAGTGAATGATGTCAACATATGAACCTTCCCTCAGGTCTCCTCGATCCAGCTTCATTGAGGGAAAACCAATAAAGACAGAGAAGGGGCTAAGGCTTCTGTATTGTTTTCCTGCGTGGTGAAGTTCTCTGACTTTAAAGTCATTTTTCTGTTTCATTGCTTCTTGTTTGCTTTCTCCAATGAGTCTAGACGTTCAGTTTTTGTGGCTTTATTTCTGAGTTATAGTTTTTATTGTTGATTCAGGGTGGAAGGAAGCAGCCTGATCCAGCAGCTCTTTATGGGTTTGTCTTCACAACTTTTCATTTTGTCTTGGGGTTTTATTTTGTTCAAACAAATAAAGAAATGAAATGTAGAGCTCTGAAATGTATTATGTTTGCATCTTTATAATCTGAAAAGACACTGAAATGTAATTGAGGAACAAGATCAGTCAGAGAAAAGACACACCACTACAGAAAAACAGAGTGAATACTGGAGTTAAAGTCATGGAGCGGCCCAAAGCATGAACTCAAAGGAATGTAAGAGTTGGTATGTTAATAACAATACTGTTTGCAACAACTTGAAATATCAATATAAACCTCAGAGGTTGTGTTGTATAACTGTGTTGGTGCTTTATACTTTTGCTGGACAAAAATTCAATTACAACAAGTGCAACAGGTTAATTTTTTTTATCTCCTCCTCCTTTATTATCAAAGAACAGCAGGACACAACTCATCTCTCTGCTGAAGACAGTTTGACTCAGGTAAAGACCTCGATGACAAAAGATGTGAGGAATAAAAAAAGTTTTCTTTAGAGGTTTGAGGTTCATTGTGGGGCATCAGTAACTGAGGTTTTTGTTTTGTAAAACATTTATAGAGGGCAATTTATAAACTTATATCTGCACAAAGATTTGAACAGTGAAATACTTGAGTCTAGACTTAAAGCAATGTTTGTGACAAAGCACCTGAGGAACTTGAAAGGTCAGTCACGTAAGCCGTGTTTACGTAGGTTTTGAAAGTAATCAATAAGATCTCAACACTGATTCTAAAAGGCACTCTTATTATCTATGAAATCTGTGTGGAGACACTTAAATTGGGCAGATATGATGAGAGTGGTTGGAGAATAAACCTTTCAGGCAGCATTTTCACTTTTGAATAGGCACAATCGCTGAAGTGGAGCTTTGAGTGACACCGGAGTTACGTTAAAAGCATTTTAGAAAAGGTAAATGCGTGAAAAAGATGAGAGCTGTGATATAAGAGCTTGACTTTCCATATTATTTGAGCTGCAGTCACATCAATCTTTACATGGGTTAAATTTAATGCTAGATAAATCGAAGAGCCGTGTTAGAAATGTGACCACAGATTAGAGGTGTTTGAGGACTTTTTTAGGACCTGTAGGACACTCATGTTTCAGAGAGATGTTAAATATTTTATCAACATGAAATTGAAAATGAATAGACTACATTGTTGTTAACTTAATAAGTGAAAGTTAGTGCCAACCTTTAAGTTGACCGGTAAGCTCCAGTGCGAAGTAGGCCACCTTCTATATTTAACCCATTACTTTTTTGGTGCACCAGGACCTTTTACCAGCTGCCAGTCCCCTTACCTGTCCTCTCCATATCACAGTTCCTCTTAGTGATTAATAACAGCACCTAAAATACATTACCCATCATGCACTACATGACGCTCACATCCTTCTGTGCCCTTTCCAACAGCCACTGTCCTCTCCTCTCTGTGTCTGTCTGCTGTGTGATGGAAGAGGCATCAACTTCTTTTAATCACTCTCCAGAAGAGTCCTCCTGTGAAGGCCTGATGACTTATCTGCACCACACACAAAAGCTGCTGTATAGAGTTTGTATATCCTGATGAAGAATTGGATAGGGGCAAAATGATGCAGAGTTGAGAGTGTACTCTCCAACCAAATTTAGGTAGCCAGCCAAACTCCCTGAACGAACAACACAAGAGTCAGGATGTAGCATTCAAGCACCAATTTTAGGACAGTAACTACTGATGTTTTACTGATACCGCACAACACACACACCAACAAGTAAATAAAGGCATTTTTCAACCTCAGGAACTTTACCCCGGAACTAGGGACTTTACCCCTGAACTATGTGCTTTTCAACTGGTGGACCCAGGGTCTAAATTTAGTTCAGGGGTAGTTAATCTCCCCCCTGAAAAGACCCTGCTTCGGGGGTAGTACTTTTCAAAGGTCCAGGGACTTTCAGGGAGCAGGGCCTGCAATGCTGAACGTCTCTGATTGTCAGCTTAACTGCAGTGTTTTGATTCCACCCACCATCCACAATAACATCACACACATCTGTGATTCACTTGAATTTTCTTTCTTTCATTAGTTTTTATTTGTTCTATCTTGTTTGTATGTGTGTGTTCTTTTCAAAAGAAGAATCTGTGATTCTCTTGATTTAGCAGCTTGTAACAGTAGTCTTCTCTCAGCCCACTGTGAATGTGTCTCTTCCGGTGTTACGGGTTTAAAAGTGACCCTGCAAACTGAAGACCTTCAGCTGAACGTGTCGGTGTTTGTGGAGTTTACACAGCTGTTGAAACACAGAGGGAGTTCCTGGGAGTACATACTCGTTTAGCTTTTTATTAAGATTTCAAAATATCCTCATCAGATATTTAATGATCGTCTAAAGACGTTTATGAAGGATGCATCTGGCTGAAAGTCTCGAGTTAACAGGGTCGCTGTTTAAACCAAAACACCGGCCGATCTCTGTCACGGCTTTTTGAGTTCAAAAGGATTTTAAAGCCGTGTTGAAACATCTTTGCTACTCCTGCTTATCTCCTCTCACGTGTTGATTCAGAGAATCCATCTCTGATAAAATTTAGCACAAAATAAAACAGCGCCAGCTGAGTCTCTTCATGCTAACAGGCTAACTGTAGTGTTGCTCATAATGATACCTGCCTGTCCGTCTGCTTCTGTGGTGTCATCTGTGATGAATGGCATTCGTGTTTGTTTTACTCCCCTCTACTGGTCTGGTGGTGTAGTGCATTTACATTTATTTTTCTCCACAAGTCACTGGCCTGGTTTGCACAATCTACTTGGGACTTCAGCCCGCGGTTGAAACGCAGACAACAATGGGGGCACAGGAACCTCTTAGTTCCGGGGAAAGTATTCTGGAGCTTAATGACCCGGGAACTTTTGGTCGAAATGCACCTTCCGAGGCATAATACATTTCTTTCACTGCATCAACATTCAGTGGGTTGGAGTGGTAGGAAATTGAGGTTAGAGGACATTGCCTGGGTTGACAGACTTGATATAAACTCATTGCGACACAAAAGCTAAATAAATGACATTAGCAATGAAAAATGTCTTTTGTTTGAGGGTTATGGTGCGTCACTGTGTGTGTGTGGGTTCCACAAACAAGCATGCAGCATTTATTTCTGACATGGTGGTCTGCAGCACAGGGGACTAAGGGGACAGCGCTTCCCCCTTTCCGCTGGACTCCATAGAGGAGGTGGGTGAGAGAAGGGTGTTTGCCAAGCTGACACTGATCATGGACAATTCCTCTCACCCCCTGCACAAGACTGTGGAGGCCGTGAGAAGCTCCATCAGCAGCAGACTGAAACACTCATCCTGCAGGAAGGAGCTCTACCACAGGTCATTTATCTAATCTGATATAAGTCTTCATCAGTAGCATCACCAATTAGTCACAACACATGAGCAAGCATTCGTGTTTATATGTATGTATATGTGTAAATGTATATAGATGTTAGTTTTTAGATAAACACATATATGTATACAGCATACCTTTATCCTTGCATATACTCCACCAACTTTTGTGCAAACTTGTCCTTGCAATCATTATTGACCTGTGTTACCATAATGTTTACTTGGCAGTATTTCCACGTATCATGTCAAGATACTTCACACTGTGTTGTTCACAAAATATACAAGTTCTCTGTGAAAGAGTACTTTAATATGTGAACGTATACAAAGGGAACATTATTATGATTATGATTATGATTATTATTATCACTATCATGATTTTTGTCTTCTTATCCTAATTGATCATTGCATTTTCTTTATTTTTTTTCTATCACTTGATTCCCCTTGTGCTATACACTTCGAGCTGTTATAGAAATTAAATATCCCCCAGTAAGGGATCAATAAAGTCCATCCTAGCTCATCTTACCTTCAGTTGCACACCTCTGCAGGCAGATGACTATCGGCTGTTTCCTTGTTGGTCCATGGAGGTGGATTTTGAAGGTTGTGTCTTAAAGATAGTTTTGGGAAATTAAATTTCAGATGGTATTCTAAATGTAATGTGGAGTCAGTGCAGAGAAAGAGATGATCTTTTGCCTAGATTTGGTCAGAGCTGCTCCATTTTTAACCAGCTGAAGGGTCTGCAGAGACCCTCAGGGCAGCCTGATGATGGTGACTTGCAGTACAGTAATCCAGAGTAGGAGTAATAAGTGCATTGACGCTTTTAATTCTTATAGCATAGCTTTGCGAGAGGATCGATCCGGTTTTGCAGTGGTATTGAAGTTAGAATAGGCTGTCCTTGAAACTTGTGTTAAGTGTGAGTGAAGAACATGTCCTTATCAAATATATCTGATTCCTTATAGTGGTGCTGGGTGCCAGGATCATGCCAGCTGGATCATTAAACAATTCATCCCTGAGGCGTCTGGAGCTGAGAACAATAACTCAAGTTTAGTCTATAGCCATAATACTTTATTACTTTTATTGTGTATAAAAGCAACTGTAATTAATCAATGTACCACTGGGATAAATTAAGAATTTCTGATTCAGATTTTAACAGATGCACTTAAAAATATAAGGACCACCTACCTATTCACCCCCCCCCCCCCCACCCCCACCCCCCCCCCCCACCCCCCCCCCACCCCTACCCCCCACCCCCTAAAAGTGGAAGATTGTCCTTTCTCAGTGGCATGGGGGACCTCATCCTTTTGTGCTGCATGGCACAAAAGGATGCTGCAGCAGTCACATTTTAATGTTTACAACATATACAAGACAAGGAAGGAAGCAACAGAGTCTGGCACTGCGAGGACAGTTTTTGTGTTTGCAGGTATTCCATAGCATTAAGTCCGACCTGAAATCATAAACATGTTTGATATATGAACTTGGTCCATGCAGTGAAATAGCCGTATTGACACCACACACTTAAGGGTTATTCGGACAAATAATTGATTATGACAAGCCTCAAACCAGGCCACGCCCCCCAATTGTTGGTGGTGGCAAATTGGGTCCTAAAGTGTGTTGCCAGCCATCAGTAAAAAACAAAAACAAGGGCTTTCACAGGCAGGAAATAAACATTGATTTGATCCTTTGTTTTGTCTTGAGTGGAAATCTTAAATGTTGGTAGAGAAAGACATTTGAGAAACATAATGGGATAAAGGGAGATTATGATATTGTTCCAGGTTTTGTTGTGTACAAATCTAAAATTAATGTAAAATCTGGTGGATGGAAACACACTCATAAATTAAAGTTTTAGAATAATGGTGGTGCCCCTCCAATCGGGAGGATAAACCATCCCAGGGCCAGAATTCATACATAATTTAATAATTATAAAATAAAGAAATGATAATAATGATAATAATGATATAATTTAATAACTGCCTAATGACTACCCGTGAAAATCAGTATCAGGGGAATAGCTCAGAGTTTTGTTTTTCCCCAACTGGAAAGAGGGACAGCAGAAGTTTAGTGTTCCTCTCTCTCATTACTAAGAAAGAGCAGCTCTAACAGCAGCTATAGGTAGGTAATGCACCATTAAGTAATCATGCAGGGGATAAATGCCAGCTGGAAAGAGCCCCAAGAGTCGAGCTTAGCCTGGCAATATCTGTGAAGGCACACATGGGGCCTTTCACTCATGACAGATTATGCCAGTCTGTTTCAACACATTAATCTGAGCTGCCAAAGTGAAGTGTGCCAAACTCTACTCAATACTGGCCCCCGTATACAGCACAAGAGATCAAACCAAACGTGTAAGACACGAAACAAAAAAACCATGCCCACTCACAGTCTCCTCAGCATCATTTGTTCCCACTGGATTTCTTCTGTTCATCTGAGTCATCCTGAAATGATTTGCTTGTGCATCAGCCTTCTGATTATATCTGAAAGTTACTAATGACGGCTTTCAGCATACCAAGGCTATTTTTTTTTCAAATTACAGGATGTGCATTTTGTGTAGTTTGTAAGAAAATGGTGAAATTAGTTGTAGAAATTCACCTTTGTGTCTTTAAAATTGGTGATCACATTCAGAGAAATGAACATGTTGGCCTAATAAAACAAAGTCAAAGGGCCGAAGGTAACTGAAGCAGTTTGAGCCTTAAAGTTTAGGTATAGGTCATGGAGGAGATTTTAAAATATGCTTCGATATGAACACAACCAGTGTTGATTCCCTTCAACAGTGCTTGGAGTGGTTGCAGTATGTACATGGGAGATGGAGGCACTGCTGTGCAAGTTCCCACTGAACATGAGCGAGCTCAAAGTTCAGTTCACACAGATTATAATGAAGTAGTTCATGTTCATAGTTCTTTATTTTCAGTTTTGAACTACGTTCATGCTCCAAAAAAAGGAACTGTTTTCACATTCATATTTTTCAGCTGCACCTAACTTGTTTTTTAAAGAGCCTCCTGTTCTTCAATCCCGAGTCCTCAATCATTGACATTTTCTAAACTAATTGCATCACTGTGTGCTACTACAGAATCTTAGGCAGATGTTAAGTTTAAAATCCAAGATAATCCCAATTAACAAGAAAATTTCTGCAGTTTTGAAGACATAAAAACAAACATATAACTCTAATTTGTTGGCTAAATATTTGGCTAAAGGTTCTGACTTTAACACCCAAACATGAAGGGAAAATATGCCTCGTAAAAGAAGATGCGGGCGAGATAGTTTTAATAACACCTAAAATAAAACTGCTAAGGCTATATAAAGAAACAAACACAGAAAGTGAAGTATTCTTCTTTAAACCCATTCAAGTGTTCAGACTGGCTTCATCAGCACCGATAACTACATCTGCAGTGCTAAGCTGTGCAGAATGCCTGCCGTCTCCCACAAATGTGAACTACACTCACATTTCTGTTCATGAGTTTCAAACTGAGCAGTTCAGTTCACCATGCACTAAAGTATGAGCGTGTCCATGCACAGCACCGTGTGGGGGATCAGGTGGGGTGCAACATAGGTTGAGAGGAGACAGCACATCTCACCTTTCAGATCTCCTGAATTATTCTTGTTTGTATTTTTCTCTGTTTTGGTTTGTCAGTAATCATTTCCTGTTTAATTCTATAGTTCATGCCCTATGTGACATGTAATGTTTACTTCCTGCCTGTGAAAGTCCTGACATTGGTTTCAGATCAGATCGTGGAGAGGCATCCGTATGGATCACGGATCAACGATGATCCGTTGCACCCCTAGTTTTTAGTGTTGGCTGGTTACACTTTAAGGGCCCAATTTTGGAGCTGTCCTTATTTGAGTGGTCTTTAATGTTTGTTTTTTTTACAGGTTTCTTACCTGATTGATCTTCTAAGCTCTCTCCTAAGTGCTTCATGTCTGATTTTACTTCTCGCCCTTGTGTTTTTCCCTCCGGTGTGATTGCCCTGATCAGTGTCACCTGTGTCTTGCTTACCCCACATGTGTTTGATTTAGTCTCTGTGTTTCCCTCCTTCTGTGCCAGTTCATTGCATTATACCTTCCTTTGTCTCCTTGTAGGTTGTCCTTGTGCCTCTTCTGTGTTCCCCTGTTTGTTTTTTGATCTTCTGTTGGACATTTTAATTATTTTTATTGTCTTTTTTTGCAGTTTAATAAGTGAAGAATAATAATAAACATAACCAGAACATCCTTATTCCATCTCAATTGCACCATCCATCCTGTCATGCTCTGCTGCAGAATTTTTTTCTAAACTAAACCAAACCCTCATCCACACCTTCATAACCTCCAGACTGGACTACTGCAAGATCATTCTTTACGGCCTTCCCACCACTAACCTCCAAAAACTCCAATATGTCCAGGACTCAGCTGCCCGGTTACTCACCCACTCCTGCTCCAGAGCTCACATCACACCCATCCTTCAGCACCTCCACTGGCTCCCCATACAGCCCCGAATCCACTTCAAGATCCTGCTCATCACCTACAAAGCCCTAAATAACCTTGCCCCCCTATACCTGACTTCCTCAAACACCACTCCCAATCTCGACCCTCAGATGCTAACCTCCTGTTCCCTTTCACCGAGACCAAGCACCACACCTTGGGGGACAGAGCCATTGCCATCGCTGCCCTAACTCTCTGGAACATCACAAAACCACCTTAAGACATTCCTCTACAAAAAAGCAGATAACACGTGACCTCCACTCTCTCTGTTTTTTGTATTTTATTCTTCGCACTTCATGTAAAGGGGCTTTGAGTACTCAAAAAAGCACAATATACTGTAAGTCCTACCAATTATTTTTCTTCTTCTTTTTCTTCTTTTTCTTCTTCTTCTTCTTCTTCTTCTTCTTCTTCCTTTTCTTTGTCTTTTTCTTCTTCTTCTTCGTCTTCTTTGTCTTTTTCTTCTTCTTCGTCTTCTTCTTCGTCTTCATCTTCTTCTTCTTCTTCTTCTTCTTCTTATTATTATTATTATTACTATTATTATTATTATTATCATTATTATTATTATTATTATTGTTATTAATAAGCCTGCCAAGTCTGTGGGTCCTCGATTGTGTGAGCTGTGACACCAGAATGTTCAAGAAAGAACATGCTGCCATAAGAGCCCTCCAGGAATAACTATCTTAATATAAAAACCCCAATGCAATGCTCTATACCTGAACATCATTGTGTGTTCGTTTTGAGCTCTGCTGAATTGTTCATTCCACAAGCAGACACGGATGAAATGCGTAACCTGAGGGTAAAAAATGTCTGCATGTAATGGTTTGAACTGCATCAAAAGAAAACTGTAAAATCATCAAATTATTCAAATGTGAGGTGAACATTTATATACCAAGACTACAACTTAGAATACACGTTCAGGTTGGGTTTTATAAAAAAAGTTTTAAAAGTGACATTTGATTTATTTATGACTTAAAGCGCTCTATCTGGACTCTTCATACCAGAGAAATAACACTGTATGTGATGTCTGGATTGTGTTTTTGATGTCAGTTCTCTGCGCAGGTAGCTGTCAACATTAATGAGTGTAATGAGCTTTCATCAAAACCACCTCACTCCTCTCACAGCCTTTTTTAACAAGCACAGAGTCTTAGCACCCCTGCTGTCTCCCTTTGTTACTTTTGCCTCAGCTTGCACTTGAAGTTAATCCTCATCTGTTGGAATTCTGTCATTGGCCTCACCTCTTCGAAAAGCTGGGATCTCCAACTTTGACATTCAGGTGATAAAAACTTCAGCCTCAATTAATCACACCTTATTTAAGAACCTATTATTAGCACTGCCCTGGGTTGGATCTGGGTGCATCAGATTCATCACAGCACATTATGAAACTGCAAATGACGACATCTGAGATCAAACAGAACTTCTCTGGGCTGAAAAGTAAAGTTGGTGCAGCAGACATACCTGTAAACTGTTAACTTGGGACCTGTTGTTGCTATAGATGGATTCAAGCTTCCCCTACCTGGACGTGTGCAAGCACCAAAAAGTAACTGCTCATTAGCCTGAGCTTGAAAATGACTGAAGTTAAAATTAAATATTTATCAGTAAACAACTGAGCAGCAGTTTCTGGTGTTTATAGCTCTCCCCATCCTCTTCTCGTGTATGTAAAGTAGAATCTATTTCCATCTCCTCACAGTTAAAGGCTCCACTGTTTCATGTGTCATGTTTTATAATGATTCATATCAGACTGACAGATACAAAAAGAAAAATATTCTCTGAGATGTAAGAGATAGCAAAGTAGGACAAGGTTAGCACTGACAGGAAGGACAAACAGGAACATTTAAGGCTACAAAGTGACTTTAAAGTTCAAAGTAAACTTCAGAAGTTTTTAAAGACAGAAATCTACTCTTGAAGAAAGTGCTGGATGACTTTACCTAAGATGCTTTGTGACTTGGAAACTAAACCATCCATTGATTGAGCATTTTCACTCCACTTCCTAATTAGATGTGGTTGCTTTAGAGCTTTGCCAGCATGAAGACTTCCTCCCTGCAGCTCCTTGTAACTTTAAATCTGCAAATGCCAATACCAACCGTACCATTCAATAATAATGACACTAATATCCTCCATCCACCTTCTTCCACTTGGCCATTCAGACTCATTTATTCCCTCCTAGATGATCATTTAGCACCTATTAACTCAAGATCCTCATCTGTAATGACCACTCAATTATCATTTTCACTCCCATTCTACTTAGGCTTAGCAAGGTTAAGTAACGCCCTGAACCTGTGACAAACGCTGAATGGGCTATTGGTGGTAATTAATGCAGCAATATATTCGGCCCTGCCTAAAGGGTCTCTTTATTCTCACCTTCATCCATCCACTGGTATTTCCCCTCATCATCACCCTGAAATGTAGCGTTGCCTTCTTCAATCTGCTGACCACATCATCTCACACTTCAACAGCAGCCATAGATCGCACATCACCGATACTCTTACAAACGCAACAGTACAAAATCAGTATGGAGGATAATGACTCCATAAAGCTGCCTGCGACCATTCCACATAATGTAGAGTGTCTAAAAGATTAACAGAGGGTTAAATGGTGGTTAAAGAGGTGTTTAAAGATACCTCACACAGTTATAGAAAGTTCAATGACTCTTGTGTCAGCGTTGTATTTCCTCTCGCTTTAACTCTTCTACTCTGCTGCTCTGAACAAAGTCCTCCGTCATGATCACTAAAACTAAAACAAGAGAAAAAACACTTTGATATATACCACAGAATGCTGAAAAATCACTGAAGGAAATGTATTATTATTTATTTGTTTGTTGAAGCTTGTGTTGTGCTAATGAGAGATGTCAGAATCCTGCATGCTTCGCCTAAAAGGAGAAGTTTGAAACATTACCTGCTAATCCTGCTTGATATGAGGACTGACGGATATATCACGTTTTTAAGATATAGCAATATATATTCAAACCAGAAATATTGATGTAGTTATGTTGTGTTAAAATTACATTATATGTGTCCTACTGAGAGTCGTCTGTTCACCTATTTCTCCTGTCACATCATAGACTGTATAAATATTGGACGTAGTATCTGTGATGTCACCCATCTGTTCCTGAGCGCTGTTTTGAAGCCAATCGTTGGTGGGAGCCATATCTGAAATGCTGAACTCAACCAAACTTAGTGTGAGGTAATAAGGTGGGGTTTGAGCCTCCTGGCCAACAGCTATGTGTTCCTGCCTGTCAGTCAAGTCAGTCATGTCCTTATTTGGGCAAAACTTGCAATCTAAATATCTTCTGAACCACAGCGTTAGAATAAAATCCACCCCACATAGTGTGTGTGCAGATAGAGATATTAGCTCCTCAGACGGAAGCCTTTTTTTGAACCAGGCTGTAAACATGTTTATTTCTGCTGTAAAGATCGTCTTTTTTGAATGGGTGTGTACGTGGTTTCCGGTGTTTCTGCAGCCAGCCTCAAGCGGACACTCGATGAACTGCAGTTTATAACACTTCTGCATGGGCTTCATATTTTGAGACCGGAGGTTGCCGCTTGGTCACCGTCTGTTCAATTCAATTCAATTTAATTCAATTAAATTCAACTCAACTTGTTGTGCTTTATTGGCATGACTGTTCATTGACAATTTAGCCAAAACTTTCTCAAACATATAAATCATAATATAACAGTTAAAATCAAAAGCGCTTAGACCGCTAGGCCACCAGCGCCCCAGAATAATATATTTTATACAACACTTTACAAAAACAGAGCATCATCTCACCTGCATACGACATAGTCATCTCTCAAGCGAAACAGAGGTTTTCAGAGTGACCACCGGATGGCTGCATGGCTGGTTGAAAGCTCTTATTTCCTGCAGTTTGACCTCTCATTCCAAACATCTGAGCTGGATTATGCTGTGAAACTATGGCATGTTGGAAATGTTGAAAGTTGAAGTCTGAGCTGACTACTCTGTACCAACACACCAAGCTTCAAGGCCATCCTGTCTCTGTTAACATCCATCTCTGCAAACAACTTAGAGGGGGCTTTTGCTGAGACAGTCAAGTTGCTGAATACCATCATAACAACACCACTGAAGACATCTGAGAGAATGACTTTTCCACCCTGAACCCCAAGAGGATAAAAACTTTAATTCACAACACGATGGGACAAGGCAACCCAATGCTCTGGTCAATGCCAGCTGATTGAGCAGCTACCTGACTTCATCCCTAAAGTCATCGGCAGGTTGTTCCAGAAGAAGAACCACGCTTTTCTCTTCAAATGACCCCTCAGCTTTGATGAGTAAAATTATATGTAATAATTTTGACTTGTGGAGGTGGTATGAGTGCATTTTTCTGGCCAGCAGTGCCCAGTTCTTCTTGTTGGCTGTTGTGGTGCCATGGGTTTGTTTGCTTACAGCTCAGTTGAGTTGGTTGGTTCAGAGGATGGGATATTGTGTCCGTAATTTAGGCATGTGTCAATAGTCAGTCTCAGTCTCATTCTCCCTCTCTGTGTGCAAGATGTGATACAGCATGACACTCTGCATAGTGTTTTATGGAGCCATGCGAGACCCCTTGACTTGAAAAAAAAAACATTAGTAGTTGAGTACTTTAGTTTTCCTGTTATGTAGCACATGAATCCATAAGGGGTAGGTGCCCCACCAATATTTCCCAAATAGAAATGCTACTGCTCTGCAGTATTGGGAGGATAGGGAGGTGATTGCTGGTTGCTATACCAAGTCTTGCGTCTCAACACTCATGGTGTAATCTTGAATGAACTGATTAAAAAGCATAGATTCCTGCCCTAAGGCTCTGTGAAAAGATACTTAAAGTAAGACTTACAGTATTATTGCATATTGAACACAAAATAATCAATTTGAAATGTTTGGGCTAGATAGAGAACTAATATGTTGCATGATCGCCATTTAGCTGAAATATATTGAGGTATGATTTTTGGGTATTTTTTGTCCAGCCCTACCTGATAGTGAGGCAGGAGTCTGTTGTCTTTTCCCTCCTCAAGTTTAAATACTTTGGAGCAATGTGCATCCCTTGTAAGACCTCTCAGCTGAGGATTAGTTGAGTTTTTTTACTCAGATTTATTCCTTATTTGTTCCTTTACAAGTTCAATATTAACCCTGTATCACCTTAGCATGGTTGGCACTTTAACACACTGGCTCAAAGCCTCACTGTTTATCAGCAGATCCTTTTAAACATGTATCCAAATCCTCTTGCTTTGTTTCTGTTGTTAAAAGTTCTCTTTTTGTCCAGTCGTCTTTTAATTTTATCATTCCAAATTTTGAAAAATATGATGAAATAAAATAAACCCTTACTTTTCTGCTGTAATTCCAAGAAAGCTGTAAAATCACCCCAGAGGATGATTTTTCTGCTCAAGGCTTTCTCTTCTAAGTCTCCGGAGACAAAATTGAGATTCTCACTTCAGCATTATTCAAGTTTCAAATTATTCTCATTCCTTTCTCATTAGTTTCTCCTAAAATTCACAAGGAGAAATAGTTGAGACCATGACATGAGTCTTATTTGAGACTTAAATGAGAGATCTCATTAATGGCTAATTTTCCTCCCTTTTTTTAGATATATATTTTTGGCCTTTTTGCCTTTATTTGACAGGACAGCTGAAGAGAGACAGGAAATGTGGGGAGTAGTGAGTGGGGGAAGACATGCAGGAAATGGTCGACCGGCCAGTAATCGACCCCTGCGACGAGGACTGTAGCCTCTGCATGTGGGGCGCTTAGACTGCTAGGCCATCAGCACCCAAAAGAATCCACCCCTTTAATTGTAATAATCTGGCTAAATCTGGTCAGCCCTTTTGCGGCCCATATTTTAAATAAATGGTCTGTCATACCTGGTATGAAATCTCTATCTTTTGTAATTTCTCTCAAATCCACTAAATCTTTGTGAAGTTGTTTTGTTCCAAACAGACTTGTAAAGGAAGGACCATACTGTGAAGTCAAAGAAGAGATCATTTGACATCTAAATAGCTGACCTTGGAAGTGGTTCAAATGTTTTAATGAGAATTGTAAGTTTGTGGACAATTACTTTGAAATCTTAATTTTGCAGGGCACTATAAATGTTCATGAAAAGATGAGCTCAGGCTCTTTCAATGCTCCATCTGAGCTCAACTTGAGACACAAAAACTGAGTCTGACAAAAACAAATGGATGAGGTTAGATTGAGACAATTGAGAGAGCCCCCTGATTTCTCCACCTGAGCTCAAAAGGAGTCACAACACTTGAGAAATACCTGAGAATCATTTCAGATTTTGACCAGATCTCATTTTGAACTGAAAGGGAGACTAAGCTGAGACTTTTTACAACTTTTTTTTCTGGAGGCAAGAATGAGAAACAGGAGACATAAGCTATAGTCTCATTTTGCTTTCAAACAGATCTCATTGTTGTCTAGGAGACATAAATGAAACACTTTTGAGATCTCCTCTCTAAATTTCTTATCCTATGGGATATGCCAAATATATTTTTAAAATATCATCCTGACTCCTGTCATCCCCCTCAGCACAGCAGGGATATCCTTCTGAAGGACATGGCTGTTCATGTCAAGCTGCACTTCATGCTCCAGATGAAAGAAGTAAAAAGAGAGGTAGAGCCAACACTGACCTTGATCTGTGCTGAGATAAGGGAACCTTCCTCCAACGTGTATCTGTCATGTGTTTTGATTAACAGCATGCAATAAAAAGGCAGATTTTTTTATCCTTTAGGTCTTTCTTTCCACTGAGCTAAATACACACACATGGTGTCTCTCCGTTGTTTCATTTAATTATATTCTAAGGAAACAGCTCAGTTATTTATCAAATGAAGCTGTTCTTTGTTTGGCAAGTGGTTTGAAACCAGTGGCCATGGATCCTCTTGTGTTATGAAGTCATGAAGACTTAATTCATAAACCGTCTTCTATTTTTAAATCCGAGCAAAACAACAACCCGCTCTCACGGGAAATGAAGCGAGACTTGAAAAAGCAGCAGCAGCATTGTAGAGGAGAGTTTTACGTTCAGGGACAAAAAATATCAGACTAAGACGGATTGCTGTGCATACATGTAAACAATTCCACCACATACAAGTGTGTTCAGGAGCCTTTGGGCTTTTCAGGTGTTTTATTCAGGCTTATCTTGTTATACCTCACTTATAGTCGAAAAGGTTTACATCAAAAATCGTCATGTTTGGTCTGTTCCAGGTTTTCCTTTAGTGATTTTTGGTTTTTCTTGTTTCCATTCAGGTTTTTGTAGTTTCTAGTGCCCTTTTTTTCATGTGTTGATTTTCCCTTGTTTTATAATTCAGTTATTAATTGTGTTTTTTATGTTCTCCTTCCTTTTTTGTACACTCTCCTGTCTGTGTATCCCTTTTCTGTGTATAGTTTAGTGTTTATTGCTTTATTTTGTAGAATAATCTCTCGGTGTGTCTGGTTTAGTTTTACTTCCTGTGTTTTCCCTCCTTTTTGATTGTCTACACCTGTGCCTTGTTGTTCTCACCTGTGTCTCCTTACTCATTACCCAGTGTGTGTTTGTAATCTGTGTGTCCTTCCTTCTGTGTCAGTTCATTGTGTAGTCTACAATGAGTGTTAATGCGGGTTCTCAGTGCTCTTGTTGTTCTCGTGTTTCCTGTGGATTTTTTTTTTTTAAGTTTAGCTTTGTCTCAATTTTAATTAAATAAAATGTATTTTGTGTCTTCTTTTTGATCCTCTTTTGGTTTTCAGTAAACTGTGACAAAGACCTCAGAGAAAATAAGTACACTCCTGTTTTAATTACCAAAACACAGCCTAAAAACATTGCAAGACTGAAAAGGGGGTCCATGTGAGGTCCTGTGCAAAGTTTAAAAAACTTCAAAAGCAAACCATACAGATTGATGTATTATGGATTCAGGATGAAGTATTTATTGGCACAACCATTAGCACTAGCAGTTTGCCTTTTTTTACAGCCCCCCGGAGCTACAGCAATGTCAAAACATAATCTTTCTGAGATTACTAGAACGAGATACCGAGTTCCTGACAATTTGACTGCAGATGGACTGAAGACAAGCTTGCTTAAGACTGCACAGGGTCACAAGGACAGTTGGGGCACTGAAGTCATTGGCCGCTTGGAAGGGATTAATGACTTGGTAGCAGAGGAAACTTTGTATGATTTGCATTGTAAAGTTATTTTCAAAACAGGTGGTCATTATTCCAAGAATAAAAATGTAGGAAGGAAAACAGATGACGAGCGACAGGCCGTTTTCTATGAGCACTGTGATGACTTGGAACTCGAGCATGGGATGGTGACACTCAACCAAGTCCACATTACATGGTCAATGTCATCAAGATTTTCATCAAAACGGAGAGACTTGCAGATTTTGATGAGAACCTGTCCTGCATAGTCACCAGAATGCTGGACATTTTTTAAGCTGCGGTGCATCATCAATACGGCAAGGGTGCACGGCTATATTGTCAGCTGATGGGGCAACTCAAACCTGGTCTCAAGGAGGCATTTGAAAGTTTCACTGCTGATGGGAACCATGTTGTCTGTTACTCTTGCCACGGTTGGTCTGGCACCTGGTGTGACATCTGTATCGAGCAAACACTGATGAAGGCGGCAAAGTCAGAAGGTGTCGTGAGCAGAGGAAGGATGAGAAATAGTGCCAAGAAACATGTCCCACTTCACAAAGACCTTTCCAATACACATATCAAGCGAGCTGAATCCTTTCCCCTTGTCCCTGCAACAAAGATCAAAAAATGAACAAGGCAAACAAGGCAGGTTTTTCCAAGACTAGCCTGAAGGAGTTGACCGATCCACATGACCTCACTGACCAAACCTGCTGTAGTCTGATAGTTGATGGTGGATGGCTTCTCTACATGGTGAAGTGGGAGCAAGGGTCAGACTTGGCAGGAGATTGTCGACAGTTGACTGAGCTATGTGCAGTGCCTTGGCAGACATTCCCAGAAGATCATTGTGGTCTTTGATGGCTATAGCAGCTCTCCAAAAGATCCTGATTTTCATGAGGTACAGATGGGAATAAAGGTGTAGATAATCATGAGGGGTTTGCTTTGATAGTATGTGCAAATATGAAGATTTGTTTCTTGGGAATGCATTCATGTAATGACAGGATATACGTCTTCTTACTCCTTTTTACACATGTACACTAAATGTTTCAGAGCTTGCTGATGGAATTAATTGATCATGTTTGTTATTTCTTCTTTCTTACTTGTATGTTTTTCTATATTTACATTTTTACATGTTTGAAATAAATAAATTAAATACATTTGTTTACATATGTTTCCATGGTTGGGAGCTAGATAAAGGGTGGGATAATGTATAGTGAGCAGGTCTTGTCCATCCTTGAGGGATTTTATTTCCCATAATCACCCGCTCACTATACATGATCCCTTGCATACATATAGTTTGTTACTAGTGGCAAAATAAAGCAGCACTTTACAAAGTTAAGGGATTTTTACTTTCTTTTTCTAGATCTCCAGAGGTTTTTATTTGCTATATAACGGTAATGACAGCTAGAGCTGAACACCAGCATATAGGAAATGTTAATTTTTACATCATTTGGCGTCTGAATCCTCATTAACAAGACGTCTAAAAGAGTCAGAGTGAAGCCACAAAGTGCACCAAAATAAAACCCCAGCCTCCTTCATTAATGCTAAGCTGCACCGCTATGTGCTGTAAATATTAAACCTAACAGCCTCTGAAAGTCAAATACCCATTTTACCACGCAGACAGAGGAACACAAAACAGCATACGAAGTCTCTTTTTAACATTTTCCTCCTGGTCTCAGTTTGTCACAATGTTTTCAAGGTCGCTAACGCAGCACTCTCTCATTTGTTGTGGTGTTGCTCACACAGAGGTGTTAAACAGGAGGCCTTGAAATGCAAATGAGGCAATAAAAGATAAATGGAGGTTGTGGATGTCAGTGCATCAAGCCAACAACGCAGCATCTGCTTCATGTGATAGCCCCGTCATATATTATCAGCTGAATTACAACACAGAGTCCTTATGGAGAAACTCTGTTTATCAGCTGCTCACATACATTTTGTGACCATTGAGTAGGGAGGTATATCATTCAGCAGATTTCTGCTGTGTTCTGGATGTGATCACACATAAAGTGACTGAGAATGGGGATGAGTGTTCAGATCTGGTTGCGTTGTTTTCCGTATAAAGCTCAGGTTTAGATCATACTGTGTTGTTTTGATGGTCTTGTTCTGATAGGTTTCTGATGTGTTCCACAGAATATCTACTACTTATAAACTATAACGTGCAGAGCCCTCCAGTAACATTTAATTCAAATAAATAAAATTGAATGGCCACAACAAAGCAACACATGGCTATAAGATAATCATTGTCATCTATATTTATGCAGAGGCAGTCCATTCCTGCTTTACAGACCCTCCAGGATTTTGCAGTTTTTTTTGTGATTGTTGCAGCCCAAAAAGCCTGATTTTGCCACAACTTTTTGAAAAAATTGCAGAGAAAGTTGTGATTTTTTTAAGCTTCTTTCCCCAATAACATCTCAGGGGTAAGTAAATATTCTAAGATATTGGCAGTTGTTTTTAGAAAACATTCTTGATGTGACCACGATGACATGATGTATTTTGATTCTCTTGATTCACAGAAAAAGGCCATGAAAGGGCTGTATTGCACATTTACGACAGTCCTTGAATGTACCTGCAGTGATAGGCACACTGGACAGACAGTCAGTTCACGGAACTCTGAATATGCATCTGCATCTTTCAACAAGAGTTGATCAAAACTTACTAAATGTGTCTGATGTATCACCAAACTGGAATAAATCAAGCTGACGGGAGCTTTTTACGGTAATGGCGGCAACAACGGCAAACATCTAATATTAAACAGACGTCCCCCGGTTGTGTCTTTGTCATTAACGCACATCGGGGGTGAAAAATCCTCAAAGAAGATGAGACAGATGCATGGAGGTAGGGAGAGCTGGTTCATAAAGCACACCTGCTGCATGTTGGTGACCAAACGAACACTGCGCCCCTCAAATAATAACTCAGCCTGTCACAGGAATGCATCACTTTTATTTCTAAAGATGAGACGCTCAGCGGGGGAAACATGGATTCTTAATGTATTTGAGTATCTATAAATAACAACAATGTCATCGTCACTTGTCCTGCCTGCTGTCCCCGCTTTTCACCCGTTCTCCGTGCGTGTTTTGCTGTTGAAAAGTGCTGATCAAGTGAGGACTTAAGATTATGTTCCACCACGATATTGCATGCCATGCAAAGCAGTTTACCCCCACTTTCATGCAAAACATCCGGAAACTGACTTGCACAAACTTCGGTGGAAATATTAGTTGATAAATGTGCTTTTTTTTGCGTCGGACCAGTCTTCATCTTGTTAACCGCTAACAAGAAAGTGAAATTGATGACGAAACTGATGACATACAGGGGCTGAGGTTAAGGTGATTGGTCAAATTTGCGGGAAAGTTGCGGGGATTGTATAAAATTGCAAGGCCGTGCATAAATCACGCTGATTGGTTGAATTTGCGTTGAAAGTTGCAATCGTGATATTGCAACTTCCTGGAGGGACTGGCTTTAGCTGCTTTCAAAACATATATAGTTATGTGTTGGCTTCCCAATGTGTGAGGTAAATAGATGTACAACATCAGATTATTGTCTATAGAAGTCTATAACATATTCAAAATGCATCCTGCAGTGTGTAACCACAAAAAAAAATGTCCACCATTCTGCGTATACTCGTATCAACACAAGCACCCACACGCAACTAAAAGATAGATTCATCATAAGCCTTGAACGTTACCACCAATGTGAGTTCTATTACACATTATGCTAACAGTGTGACCATGTGATCCAACAGAGAACATAACAACCAACCTTCATCGTACCTTCCTCTGAGTTTAAGCACATTGAACATCCTTGACAAGATCCTGTCTGATACTTGGTAATACTGGCACACCCATACTGTGTTTTGGTTTGTGGTTGCTTCGTGTGCGGTTTCTTCAATTTGGTCGACGTCTCTTTCACTCAGTTTCTTGTGTGTTTCAAAATCCCTTGTTAATTTCTCTCTGTCTCTGTTTTCCCTTTGGCCTGGCATACACTTTATGATTTTTGTTTTAAAGTCGTGTGGAAAGTGAACTCACACAGTACAACTGAATAATGTACGATGCCCGCACAAAGTTCTCAAATTCTGTGCTCACACTGTCAAGTTAAATCTGGGCAGAGCTTTAATAATTGTTAGTGAAGTGGACTGTGAAGACTCCGACACAAAAGTCAGAGTACAACAGGGGTTTAACAGTGGACTTTGACCAAGCAGCAACTCCTGGTCTTAAAATATGAAGCCCATGCAGAAGTGTTAAAAACTGCAGTTCATCGGGCGTCCACTTGAGGCTGGCTTCAGAAACACCAACAGCCACATACACATCTATTCAAAAAATGACAGCAGAAATGAACATGTTTACAGCCTGGTTCAAAAAACTTTTTAGGTCTGAATAGCTCACTTCTCTCTTGATTAGCACCGTACGGACATGAGTGACTTGATTGACTGGAGGGCATCCTGTAGCTGCTATCGAAGAGGCTTACGGCCTGCTTCTTAACCTCACACTAGCTCGACATAAGTTAGTTTGAGTTCAGCATTTTCAATATGGCACCTGCAAATGATGGGCTTCAAAACAGCACTTCAAGAACAGATGTGTGACGTCATTGATATTACGTCCATTTATTATACACTCTATGGCTTTGACATGGAGGACCTTTATTTCCTTCCTGCTCTTGGTGGAGCCAATCTGGGGATGCCAAAAGACAAAGAGACTCTAATCCCTCTCTTCTTTCACACCTGCTTAATTTTAGCCCTGCACCGGCCAAAAGCTCCAGCCCTCTACAGCTCTGAGACTGACTTCTAGTACCCTGTCGTGCATACGATTCCCATGCTCTAATACTTACTAAAGCAGCCACACACGCTCAAACTCAACCATTGCAGAAAAAAATGAGTAACAAATGTTTAAAACCTTCCTTTCTGTGATGTTAAAAACACAGGTTGTTAGTTCACATTAGATCCTGTCCATTACTGTCGATGTGTCCTGAGTGTCCAATGCTGAATCAAGTTATTCTGAATAGTTACATGACTACCTACCTTTCACCCCAAGCTTCAAGTACAAACTACTGCTATGATGGTATTGTTGTTGGCTGCATATCTACAGGAATCCAGTTACCTTATCATGTGTGTTACCATGATGCTTTCAAATGCTGCCTGGCATTTTACGCAGGCGCAGTCAGGAAAAGAAGTCCCTGAAGTCAGGGAATCAGCTCCGAGCCCTGCTTTCACTGTGCCAGATTGTGCAATCTGCCAACCCAAATCTCTGATACTCAGGAAGGAAAGACGCAAGACCGGGCTGAAATGGGCTGCTTCCTGATGTTTCCATGTGTGACCTGATTGCTCCTGTCGTTGCCCCTGCTTTTCAGAATTATAAACCATTTTCATGGGGTTTTGACCAATTAGAGTCACGTATTTAACCTAGCAAGGTTGTTTTTAAGAAAGCCAGGTAATAACTTTGAATTATTTTCCCTCCGAAATTATATGAATGATTATTACTTGTACTAGCCTACTTTCCAAACTAAAAACTATCCTGACTGGCAGCTTCCAGAGTGCACCGTCCAGGACTTGTCGTTTTCCATGAATGGATGTTTGAGAAACTTGAGTTCATTTATGTAACGCACTTAAATGTGTCGTCTCTGCAGGTTGCCGTTAGAGTTCTTGCTATACAAAGAGTAAAATGAAAAGTGTGTGGTTTGGAGTGTTTTAAAGCACAGCTGGAGTGTGTGTCCTTTAATACACCGTACTGTGTGTAATGCTACTCAATGTCCCCAGGGGATTGTGAATACAGGTCGAGAAAAGCCATGAAATCAACAAGATACACAGCCAAGGTGTGTGACTCATGTTGTTCACCGATCAACAGAAGGATTTATATAACCATGACGCATAAAAATCTGACCTTTACACACAGTGTCAGGCCAAGGCTGCTCCACACTTATAGTAATGGTGACTAATTGTTTATCCTCCCAATTCCCACACACTCCTCCAGCACTAAGCTCCTGTTAAAACACTATTCAGTGTTGTCCCCACTTGCTGTGTGGTCAGAGGACGGTATCAAAGCTAAACTCTGGGTCATTGTTCCAGTGTTTGTGTCTTTTCTGGTCAGACGCCTGTGAGCTTTAAAAACAGACTCATTCCACGGCTGAACTTGAACTCACCTAAATAAGAGTGTTTTCAGTCAGCAGGACATATAAAGGCAAGAAGCATAATTTCATGATGTATGTTCTTCAATGAGTGCTGGAGAAACTGTAACGGTTTTAGAGGAGCAAAATGAAATATCTCTTAGATTGATCCTCCATTTTATGATGTATAATAACAAATGATACCAGCCACAATCGTATTGTTTCTCCTATTTATATTTGGTCATTAAAATGTTTCATTAAGTAGTAATTTGAGACACAGGTGATTGACGCTCTGACTCTTCCACTGATCGCTCCCAAAGTTTGATTTTAAGTATTTCCTTTAAAATTCTATGAGCGAAGAGACCACGATAAACAAAGATACTATAGGATATTAAAAACCTTTACACTCACTTTAGCCCTTTTCGATAATTAAAGGGTTCAATTACATCCTTAAAACCTTAAACTTTAAGGGAATTATGACTTTAACATACAATTTATAGTTATGACTTTAATTGTCTATTAATTGTCTAAGGACAGCCTCAAAACAGTGCGCTTGGTATAATTAGCTTAAAATGACACTTTCAATTGTCCTTGAATGCACACTTCAACCCATATGTTGTAGATAAAATACACACTGATTCATATAATGTCTCAGTCCAAATGTTTCAAACGTAAATGAACGATTATTGCTTTCAACAAAACCATCAATATGTTTGCAGCATCCTCTCTCGCTCAGACACTCTAATATATATTAATCTTTATTTATAAATCCCTTTTAAACAGACAATCAAATATAATATAAAATCTAAAAGACAACAAAAATAGGTTATCAAGTCACTGCACATTCATTTGCATCAGATACATTATAACCCCAGTGCGAGCAGATTTTGTATGACTCCACCAACAAGGTATTGTCCCTCCCCGCTTGGAGATAAAACATAAATGTAAGTACCCCTGAGGTCTTGTGTATTATATACCTGAAGATTTGTGTAAGGGATATATTCAGGAAAACTACTGTCTACAGGTTTACAGTAGAAGTGTAAGGACTAATTGTTGATTACTGACTGAAGAGTTGAAGTCTGATGTTTATGTACAGTATATGTAACATAACTTACTATATGATACTTTAAAAGTAAAAGTAAGATGTCTGATAATGCCTTTGCTTTATGTTGGTTTAACTGTGGCCATCGTGGCTCATTACTACATTTGCTATGGGAGTGTCCTGCTGTTAAGTCTTTGTGGTCAGAAGTGCATGCCGTCATGACAGGAATTTTGCACACTGTTCTTCCCTTCTCCCCTTCTGTTTGCATTTTGGGCTATAAGCCCCAAACTAAAACTAGCCCTGCTGTCACATGCCTGAGGGCCATCCGGTGCCTTTCGGTTAAAAGATTGATTCTTCTTAACTGGAAGGAGCGAAAGCCAGCATGCTTCATGAAGGACTCTTGGCTGGAGGATTACCTTGACCTGCTAAATATGGAGAGAGCTGCTGGTCTCTTAAAAGACTTTGACCGAGGTCTGAGTGGGCTCTGGGACATTGTCAGGAGAGGTCTGGGTTATGAGTTTTGTACTGTATTTATCTGTGTTCATGGTCATGTTCATTGTCGTCTACCTGCTGCTGTTATATCGACTATTCAGCCTCCTAGTTGTTTCGTTGTGTACCATAACTCACCCATCATGAATTGGTTATGAATTATCATCAAGATTCACCAGCTTAAATGGAACTGTGAACATGTTTGAGTCAATTCGCCCCAACACACTGCTGCAAGCACGAGATGAGGAGTTACGCAGAGCTGCCTGGCGCAGCTCAGTGAGCGCTCATTCTCCAAGTTAAAACTAACTAAAAACCCCTTGATGAGCACGATGGGACAGAATAGACTGAGTGGACATGTCATGTTATCTATTGAGAGTGACAGATCAAAGAAAATGGACATACAGTGCATCGTGGACAAGTCCGCGGAGCTCAAGGCTGGTCCAAACAGTTGTGAGTAGGCCGAGTACTTCATATAGATTTTTTTTTGTTTGTATGTGAAGATGTGGGCAGCTGTGCCAATTTTACTAAACTTTATAGCTGTTGATACAGTGGCCTACTGTGCTCTCTTTATATGAAAAAGTTAAAGTGGGTGTCAGAATGATGCGGTCGCTATCCGTGGTGCTGAACTGCTTTTGGATTTTGTGTTGTTTTATTATTATTATTTTGTTCTCTTGGTTTGATTGACTAAAACATTTATTAATGCTTGTAAGCCCAGCTTTTGCGGGCATGTCGTAAAGTTATGATGAGCTTTACAGTGCCAGCAGCCATGTGTGCGTAACGCTGTGCCAGTTTGCACCTGCCTTTCAAACGTGCTAAATATAGTTGCAAATCTGCTTCAGGTTTGATAAATCACATTGAGTGTGCTAAATGTTTACATTTGCATCTTCTCCTCCCAGTATTTTGCGCGTTCTGATAATCTGCATGTATTCTGCATATTCATGAAGGCAAACACACTAAATGATTTGCGAGTGCTATTTTGCTCATTTGAAAGACGCAATCCTCGGTGCTCCCGGTTAGTACGTCAGCTTTGCGCGCGCTATCAAGTTAGCACTTGTTTTTATACACGCAAACCTTTAGTAGATCGGGCCCTTAATGTTTGGTTTGATACACTTTTTACACTTATCTCTGACTCGCTCTGTGCTCAAAGGTATGAAGCTCATGTAACATAATAGCCAAATACAGCTTACATTTTGCAGTGATATTAAAAAATATATATATAATTTTGCAGTACATATAAAATATATTTTTAGGAGATTGAGACTCTCAGGGATGAGTTTTATCCTGTATTATGGGTGGAACATCTCTATGGTGGGAAATAGCAGAGTCTTTGCATTACATGCATAGATCATGAGCTGTGACAGAAATAAAGTGAGGGAGGATATCCTCTCCTTCTTTCCAGCATCTAAAACAGCATTTTTATAGCAAAGATTTATTTGCTGATCCAAGCACTCAGTTACACTACATAACTCAGACACTTCACCCTTTTGTGGCACCAAGGTGAGCTCTGTATATGAGTCTAATTAAAGCCAGCAGTCAGTTTGTTTACATCATGTTAAAGAAATAGATTTATTGCATTAGTCTGCCTGGAACTGGACTTTTAAAATATATGTAAATATGTTAGTCTGACTGAAAAGTGGCTTTCCTCAAAGTCAGACTGTCATGTCTGGATAATGTGGCTAGGGATCCGTTTTCTCTTGCATGTATACGCCTCAATTGGCCCCAAACTGGCCCAGGCGCTCTGTGCATGTTCCAGTACTTGCACGCCATTATAATAAATATGTAGGAGGATACAGCATTGTGACACCTGTCCAAGCAGGTTATGTAAAAAGTAAATAACCGTGGGCATTACACTTGCTCTATACACAATAAGTTATACAAATACAATAAGCTATGTAGAAAATAAATACATGGTTGTAGTCCCCGGAGATCAGGAAGAGGGCATCAATATCCTGATGCAGCCACGTTTCCGCAAAGCACATCATGCTACATTCCTGAAACTCTGTCTGACTCCTGGCTAGTCCTGTTAGCTCGTCCATCTTATTTGCCATATTGCCCATGATGAGAGAGGAGAGACACAGACACAGGTTGGCGGATAACAGTAATGCGAGTATAAGTTAAAGTTGGTGATTTCATCGTGAAAAACACTCTCATCAACGGAAGGCCAAAATAGGTCACAACTTCAACAAACTGCCAGAGAAAAATCTGACATAGTAAGATGAAGAAAGAGTAAAAATATCAGAAAGAAGATTGAAAGAAGTGAAGCGACTCTAACACGCTGCATGTGCAATTCAATTCATTAATTCAAATCTGTATGTGTGTTGCTGCTCTTTTATAACACAGTGCAGAAATGTTTAACAGCTATCAATATGAAGTGTGATTTCTGCTGTGTAGTTGATGTTAATTATGCTTACAGCAGAAACACAAACTTTGTTTTTCAATCATAATGACATTAAATGAATATTTATCTGTGACAGCTGATTGTGTTTGTTAGCACTTCACAGTGTTTGACACATTAAGCTGATAATAACACAGAGCCTGTGGGTATAATTATATTAAAGGCACACTGGTAGTTAAATATAAAGTAGAATATAATAGTCTGATATAAGAAATAACAGATATAACAAAACAGAGGATTACTTTATTACATAGGTACACTAAAAAGAGGGATTCAAAATCACTCATAACACCAGGTGAATTCACATTTAGAGAAAGGAAACCTTTCAGAAGTTCTCAGATCTTCATTGGACTGTTGTTGTGGCTAAACATTTCCTCCTGTAAAAACCCTAGTGAGGTCATTTATACGACCAAGTTTACCATGTTTAATTTGCGTGATGAAACACCCGGGTGTCACAAGTGAAGAAAGGAGGGGGAGGGACCCAAGTGCAGATTCAAAATAAAAAGGATTTAATAAACTTAAACTGAGAAACAAAAAAACAACAAAAATTCTGGAAACACTGGAAACACTAGAACATGGGAAACAACATCGCAGAACAAAGACAAACACCCGTCACAAGCACAATGAACAGACACAGAAGGGAGGAAACACAGAGACTAAATAGACACACTGGGTATCGAGTAAGGACACAGGTCAGGACAATCACAAAGGCAGTAATATTAAACTTAACACACAAGACTATTCTACAAAACAAAACACTGAAAAACAGCTCAAGACCACAGGAAATCACACAGGGAGTAACACGACAAAACAGTAAACACAGAAGAACACAAAAAAGGTAACAGATAAAACACAGGAGATGAATCACTAAAACAACACTAGGAAGGATAACTATGAAGTGAAACTAGAAATCAAAGTCAGGACATTACAAAGAAAATTAAAACAAAAGTAACCCATGGCACGGGGAAGGATGCTCTGAGCAATAGATGGAGAGATGTGCATGACATCCCTTGCATCCAGGGACAGAGCAGCGATTTAAGTATGTTGGAATTCAGGGTAGGCTATGAGCTTACTCAGTAAAAAGTGGATGAACCTACGTGAAAGTTCAGGTGATGCAACACCCCATACACCCAAGGGTCCACACACCTGGCAACATCAGCCGAGTGTAAGAACAGGGACTCTTTACACCTTTGCTTTACCCTGTGATGTTTTCTATGAAGGTAAAGAAAAAGTGGTAAAACTTGTGCCTAATTTATACAGGGAGTGTGTGCGCAGCGTTCTGTCAGCACCGCAAGTTTGCTCCGACGGCGCAAACACTGCTACACAGGTGTTTGAAGTGTAGCGCAGCTCAGAGCAGCCTGGAGCAGCTGGGTCCGGTTTAGAGAGAACAACATACAAACAACAGGTTAAGTAGCCTTTCTGTAGTTGAACATATTCTGTCACTATTGAGCTTTTATCATTGTGCTCTACTTTGTTGTCACAGTTATCATCTTAAAGTCCTGTTGTGGTCAATATAGATCACAGACATGTGGCGGTTTGTTGCATCTTACATCCATAATCAATGAGTATTTCTAATCTATATGATCTTTTAAACAGTCGGGTGTTTTATTTGAAATTGAATGGGTGTTACATGCCATCCTTGTGCCTGACATCCTGTCCAGGTCAATCTTCTCTGTTCTGCTTGACACATGCTGGGCGTGTCAGCCTCTCAAACCTAAAGGGAATCAAAGAAGTGTCTCACCATGTTTCGTATGCACTTTCTTTGGACCTAAGTTTTCACTAAGTGAAGTTGATAAGGACATCATTCATGGACACAGGGCTTCTTTTTCACTGTTGTGTCTAGTGCTCAAGTATCAAACGGTAACTTTTTCCTGTATGATCCAAGGCTGTAATTATTGATGCTGCAGCTTCTTTCCTTTTAACCATCATTGCACTCTCTTATTGTGGAGGCACAGTCATCTTAGAACAGTCACATAAAGATGTGTCAATGATGACACCCTTTCTGTGTGATAATACTGACTGCAGACTGACACACTGAATCACTGACAGAGAAAAGATGTTGATCTTTGCATTAAGAGTCACCAAAGCCTGGGGAGAAATATGGAAGCAGATAAGTTCAGCTCATGCTAACACCAAAGAGAAAATAATAGATTTAATTCTGAAGATATGAAACGCAAAAAGTTTATTTAACATAAAAGTGCTCTCACACTGGCCTTAAAACTTTTAAAATATACTTTCTATATTATTAAAGGGCATAGACAGAAATACAAACTTAATATTTAGGCTCACAAACACATTCAGAACCAGGCAGGCGAGGATTATAATAATTACCTTTCATTATTCAGCACTTTTCTAATCTCCTGCTGCAAAGTGCTGTACAAGAATAAAACCTAGAAGCATTTCAAATAAACAAAAGCGACTACTAAAGAAGAAACCATCCCAGGATGCCCACATTCCAATATCTAAGCTGAGCTGATAAACAACATCATCTACCACACCGCCTCTAATGTCCCCACAACTAAAGCATGAAGATAGAAGATAATAGATGGGCAGTGTTTGTAAGGTAATAAGGTAAGTAGGAATAGCTCTGTGTAGGCTTCGCAGCAAACAGGGTGGTGTTGGGGTGAAGGATGAGGAGATGTATTTACTCTTGAAGGGTCCAGCTGTATTTATTTCTTGATTTGGATACATTGTTTGTGTTTCCTGTTTTATATGGAAACAACCCTCGTCTCTTGATGCAGATCCCTTTACCTTCAGTCTCCTGTGTTCCAGCGTTTGTGATCCCCCTTAAGTGTCTCACCTGTGTCTCGTTATCCCTGCTTCTTCAGTGTGTTTAATCCCTCCCTCTTGTGACAGTTTGTCTTGTCTGTAGTGTCAGCGTTCCAGCCTTCTATTAGTTTTGTCTCCTAGTGTTGTACCAATTTCCAGTATTTAGACTCACCCTTTGCTCACATTTTCGGATACCTCTGCGTGTTCTTGTTGGACCACCTGTGCAACGACTTTGCCTTTTTGAACAAACAGACTTTGAACTTCAGATCTGTGTGAGTCTCCCATTTTGGGTTCATTCCTGTGGTTAAGAGTGAAAATAGAAGCATGAAATGGAAAACAGTTTTTAGGCATATCTCACAGGTCAATACCACAGTTTAACTTATTTATCTCACATCTTGCCTCATCTATGTGTTTTAACACTGTTGTGGTCTAACTACTTTACGGTGACTTAAAATTAACAATGCACCAAGCAATTTGAGTTCCTTGTGTTGAGATGGCTAAGACATTGGTTCCCAACCTGGTATACAGACCCCCCCTAAGAGGCCACCAAAGATCTTGGGGGAAGGCTTCTCCTGGGTTGAGCTTGTCAAAATTTGATGTGTGCATATTAACCAAAATCACGATGACACACCTGCAGGATAGTTTACACAACTGCCTAGACAGATTACACAAGTACATCTATTTCCTCACTTCAACTGATGTGAACCTTGAAACTGATGTGTGGTTTTCACAGCAATAAATCCGTTTTTATGTAGTTATCCCGGGGAGGACTCTGGTGAGTCTGAGATAAGAGGTTTGGGACCACTGCTCTGAGCTACACCTTGTAATAAACACTCAAAAGACGTCCATAAGCAAATGTGAAAAGAGGGAAAGTTTCAAGTGTCACGCAAATTGGAATTTAAGGTGTTGGAGTTTATAATTCTGTAGCAGCTTTTCCATTACGCTCCCATGTCCGTCATTAGAATAATAACTTTTAAATGAATTATCCACACGGGGTGGACAGGGTCTGATGCAGGCAATTTACTTTTTCAGAAGCCACTGAACCCCTCGGTGATTGGGCCGATGCCTCACACATGCTTTGTCCTCTGACTCGCTCTTTGCTCCAGTCCAATCTCTTTCTATTGACTTCATGGTCCGCTGGATTGGGTTTTGTTGCAGGAAATGAATGTTAACACTGCGGCAGTAATTCAGAAATGAGCCGTGGTGCCTCAATCAAATCAACAAATTTGAAAACAGCATGGTTGAGTAACACAGCACTTTGTGTACCATTATCATAATTATTCCTGTAGGTTGTGAATGCAGGGTGTTTTTTTCTTGGTCATCAAAAGTGGAAAATTCTCCCTCTGAGGTCATTTTCGGTCATTTATGTTTATTTTATCAAACGTTGGTATGATAGATGTAATTTCTCTTTAGCTGTAGGACTTTGTGAATGTACATGCATGTGTGGATATTTGTGTCCCTCTGTCTACACTGTATTAAAATGCGACTCTATTAAAAACTATGCGGGCACTTCTATCTTCAAAGCTTTCTTAGTTATTAGTTTATCTACATGAAGCTCTGTCTACGTTCTACTGCCAATTTAGAAAAACTTCGGTGGGGCTGTTGGGGTGTTGCTACGACAGCCATTGGGGTGTCCCTCCATGCCCCCGCGGCCTGGTCCCTCAGTCGCGGAGTGCGGGTGGGGGGCGTGGCTGGGGGGATTGGTCAGACCAGCTTGGGGGGGCGGGGGGATTGGCCCTGCCCCCTCCCCCCACTCCTGCTGCCTGGCTGTCTGCTCCTGGTGCTGGGCCCCCTCGGCCCTGGTGGCTCCTTTGGCTCTGTCTTCGGGGGCTGTGGGGGCGGTGTTGTGGAGGTGTTCCTTGGGGGGGGCTGTGTGATCTCTCCCCCCAAGCCCTCCTTTCCTCCTGCCGGGTGACCTGGTGGTCGCCCTGGGTGCCCCGACGGTACCTGTTTGCTTCCGGTCTGGGTCCTTGGCTTGTCCCCTGGCCTGGGTCTCCCGCAGCGCATTGGGTCCTTCGGCCTGACTGCTCTCGCGGCCCGGGTGCTGGGCTGAACCGCTCAGCTGATCTGACCCAAGTGATATCATATGCACCAGTGGTGGTCTTGTTACACATGTAGAACACAGCATGGCGGCAACTCTCTGTGACCCAAGCTTCAGTAATGATTGTGGACACTAAGGGTTGCTTAATCATTAGTATCACCGCACGGTGTTTTTGGCGTCATGGTGAGATGGTCCCTCTTCATCTAAGGGGCTGATCTACTAAGATCCTAAATAATGACCGCTAATTTGCGTGTGCAAATAATAATTTTGCACGTGTTATTTCTGGGCGTGTTGTGGGTGATCTACTATGACTGTGTGCGCAAAAGATAACAAGTGCAAAAGTGGTGCTGACCGCCCTATTTTATGAGTAGCCTTAAGCGACAAATGAAGTTTGAAGTCATGGAGTTGGAGGTCTTTGTGGAGGAGGGAAATAAACACATCGGTGAATTCCAGCAGAGACATCTCAGCGTTAGAAATGCGATTTGGAGGCCATCTGTGAAAAGGTGAATGCTGTGAGAAAAAAACAGAAGATCTGCCGAAGAAATAAACGCATCTACTCTACTCCAAATCGCAATCAGTGTTTTGATGGAGTTTAGAGAGCAATTTGATGAGGCCTGCCCCTGCTTTTATTTTTTACTCTTCCTGTCAACGTTGCACCCTCTGAGCGCTCATTCTCCTAGTTAAAACTAACTAAAAACCCCTTGATGAGCACAGTGGGACCGAGTGGACATGTCATGTTATCTACTGAGAATGACAGAGCAAAGAAAATGGACATACAGCGCATTGTGGACAAGTCCGTGGAGCCTAAGGCTCCTTCAAATAGTGGTGAGTAGGCCGAGTACTTAATATTGATTTTTTGTTTGTATGTGAACTTGTGGGCCACTGTGCCATTTATACTACACTTTATAGTTGTTGATACAGTGGCCTACTGTGCTCTCATTATATGAAAAAGTCAAAGAGGGTGTCAGAATGGTGCGGTCGCTAACCGTGGTGCTGAACTGCTTTGAATTTGTGTTGTTTTATTTATTTATTTATTTGTGTTGTTCTCTTGGTTTGTTAGACTTCATGTCCATTTGACTGACTTCAAAATGACTGTGTGTGAAAACTGTAGTAATGCTTGTAAGCCCCGCTGTTGCGGGCATGTTGTAAAGTTATGATCAGCTTTGCAGTGACCGCAGCCATGTGTGTGTAACGCTGTGCCAGTTTGCACCTGCCTTTCAAACGTGCTGAGTATAGACACAAATACAGCGCTCGCTATCTGCTTCAGGTTTGATAGATCACATTGCGTGTGCTAAATGATTACATTTGCATCTCCTCCTCCCAGTATTTTGCGCGTCCTGATGATCTACATGTATTCTGCATATTCATGAAGGCAAACACGCTAAATGGATAGCGAGTGCTATTTTGCTCATTTGAAAGACGCAATCCTCGGTGCTCCCAGTTAGTACATCTGCTTTGTCAGTTCAAGTTTGCACGTGTTTTTATACACGCAAACATTTAGAAGATCGGGCCCTGTGTGTCTTAGGTCTCCCTCTCCTTCTCTTTCCCTGTCCCTTTGTATATCTTTGTGTATTATTATTTTTTTACTTTATTTTATTTTTTTGGTCCACCTAGGTGTGCACGTCCTCTTTTACGGAACATGATATTAGCTGTCAATAAAAGGTAGGCCAGAGTTCTAAGAGAGATGGTGATGGTCGCATGCACACAGTCACAAGCACAGAAGAAAAATGTTTTCTTTCTTTTCTTTTGCTGCAAGAATAAATTGCATTAATATTCGACAGTTTGTGACAAACATGACACAAACCAGAAGTATATATGCAGACAAGAGAAGAGAAAAAAAAAAAAAAAAAGAAAAACTTGATTGGGTGTAATTGACTTTGCACATTCTTCACCCTTTCATGCACTTATAAACTTAATACATTTCCACTCATAATGAAGTTCTGATTGAATTAAATGTGGCTGCTTGGATGCCACAGAACAGACTTTTTACTGAGCACTACCATATTATGTAATTATATATCAGACTCTGAATGAGCAAATGTTGTTTTCCGGCTACCTGATGATTGTAGAACCAATTATCACCCTCTTGTTAGCTCATTCTTGCTTTTAATTCCTGAGGAGGGAAAGGTGGCTCTTAAGCTCTTAATTCATTCACTGTTTTTTGTTCTTTTATGTAGAAACAAACATTGTGCGTAAAACAAACCCATACTGCTTCTTGTGATATGGAGTCAGGCATTAAACTACAGGTTTAAAAAAATGAAAAAGAAAAAGTTGCAGAAAGATGCCCAAATGCTCTGTACAGATGAGGCAGACAACTACAGTTAAAGCCTCTCACAGAGTCAATTAATCTACTTAATCTAATTAATCTGTAATTTCAACAAGAAGATACCTACACATAGAGCCAAGAGGTGAACACAGACATATGGTTTTTGTTTGTTGTCCCTGAAATCCTGGAACTCATCAGATATTATCTTACCACTGTTGTCTATTTCACAATAAGCAGCAATTTACAGTTGATGTCATGCTCAGGATGGGGAGTTTGAACAGTGTCTAGTGAAGTCAGTGTGAAAATGGCTTAAAAGGAGACAAACCTGAATCTTGTAACTGGTCTTTATCTCAGAAAAAAATCTACATGTGAGCAAATGGAATTGTTGAGATCCTTAAAAGGATTACACAAAGGATACAGCAAATGGGCTGATGATTATATTTACATATTTAGATATGAGACCAGCCGTTTGTTTACACCTATGTCAGCGGCATGTAGTAGTCAGCTAATGAGATAATCAATTAGCTTCGGCAAAACTTGAAAGCATCTAGTGTTATTGTTTCACTAAACCCTGTATGGATGAAACAAGTACATGATAGTAAATGCTTGAAACTTTAATACAAAGTGCATTTTAAAGATTTTACAGTAACTGAAGGAGGGGGCAGAGAAACAGGTTCAATATGCAGAAGAAGCATTGATGAGACATTGTGCCTCCCCGTTAAGAGAAGCACGGTGCGCATATGCACGACGCACTGCACTGTAACTTCATTGATCATTTAAATCTCCAGATGCCAACAGTATTGAAGAGTTTGCAGGGAAACACTCTGGACTTGAATCAGATGATTCTCCATTGACTTGGACTGGACTCAGACTTGAACACTGAGAACTTGAGACTCAGACTCAAGATTTGGAGACTCAACAACACTGGTCCAAGTGTAAATGGGATTTTCTAAAGAAAATGCTCCTCCTGATTCCCTCTAAGAGTTGTACAAATCAATTAATCAATAAAGACCCTGAAGGTCTTGTTTGCTTTATTGTCATATTTAGACATCTTCTATAATTTCGGTCTGTTTCATAACCAGTCAACTCTCCTCACTGTGGTTTAAATTGATGCACCTCACGATACTTCTGAGACTGTAAACAGTGACAGGTTTGAAAAAAGGAGGTCTTGGCCTTGCATTAATTGCAGCTTATCCAAATAATAACAGCCAACATGGGACGCCTGGAGAAACTGGTCTTGACTGCCAGAGGTCAGAAGTAGACTGTGGGTCAGTTATCCCACAGTGCTAAGTGTGAGCGCATATTACAGGTGAAATACCTGGTGGCAGGTAGCTTGTGTGAGGTGATTGATGAACTGTTTAGACTCTTCACATTTAACTTAAACAGACTTCACATTTAATGTTGTAACTTTGCCCTGAAGTAACACACCCTCACTCTCACTCACACACCCTGTGTTGATTAGCGCTCCTGTTGTTGTCAGTCGAAGCACTGAAGTCAAAGATCGTTTAGGCCACTGTACTGAGCTACAAGACAAACACTGAATACTAATTGGAAAATGTGCTGACACTAATTGCAACCATTTTTCAAACCCAATCTTGCATCACCTAAGGGCTTTAGTATCAAACCTCTGCCTATTAACTCCAGAATTTGATTTGACACAAGAAGCCCTGAAGTTGAAGTCGAGGATTTAAGGGACCAGTTTAGAGGTTGTGTGTCAGCAAAGTGGCAAACTAAGCTACTTATGGTATTAGAGTTGTTGTCATATTTTCTTGGTTCTGTCTGTGAAGCCTTCGTTGCGAGCACTTTTCCGTCTTCCCTGAAGGAATGCAGGGAATGAATAAGAGAAGAAACACAAAAACAAGAGAACAAAAGGAGATATATCCTTGATGTTTTTGCAGAGTTTCAAAAGCAAATTGCTAAAAGCTCAGGAAAGATTAAGCTTTCTCTCCATTCCATTGCTGTGGAATAAAAGTTAAAGAGCAGCACAGCCCGTGACAGCTCTCACCAGCACTCGTCTTCATCAAGGTCACACTGAGAGAGTCTTCTGTTGCTTTCCAATCTCTAACTGCATCCTACAAGTAAATCATTATTTGTGATAATTAAAAACATATGCAAACACTAAACCCTGGGAGCTGCTGATATCAAAACACTCTTAATTAAAAAAGTATTTAACTTAAATGATAGATGCACGGGGAAACTTGTGCAGAGAGACATACAGAGGCAAATAAACCAAGCAGAAAGGTTCTACAGAGATAAACTTCAGCAACTACTTACACACAATAGAGGAGAGCAAGCTTGGCATGGAATTAAAACAATAGTTGGTCTAAACTCAGCAGATTAATTTTGCACTTACAGCAAAGTTTGTGATTTTAATTTATTTTTTTTGCACGATATGAGACTCAGAGCCAATCCCAAATCAGCCCAGGGTAGACTGGACAGATGGTGGAACACATATTGAAGAAACATCCAAAGATGCTGCGTGCATCCTCCAAGATTACTACGAGAAATTGATCGGTCCTGATGGACTGGAAGGAAGTAGACTTTGGAAATGTTGTGCACATTTAGGAACTGTTTTCACTGGACTTTTTCAAGCGTCACTGAGCTCACAATTAATCCCAAATTTCATCTCATTCTTGGGTCGTCGTCATCTCGACTTCGACATGGCAAAAAAGTTCAACACAACTAACACAGGCTTTCATCCCCTACATCTTTTATTCGTTTTTGGAGGAAAATCTACTTCGTGTTGCACTTTTTCAATCCAGATATTTGCATTTGGTTCTAAATTGTAATGTTAAGACTGCACCAACCTGATTTATAATGTCATCATTTTTCTTGCATAAACTAAATCTTCTTTGCAAGCATGGTAGAAATACAGAGTTTGTAGATAATCACCATGCTTCAAATAATAGCTAATGGTGCTGACAGAAGATACAGCTGGTGATGCAACATGTTGTTGATGTTGTAAAGTTCACAGGCAAAGAGCATATTCACAGGTAGGATGTCAACACAGAACATGCAAACTTCAGAGTCTATTCCTAGTACTTAAACGTGGATGACTTTACTGAAAGAAAAGAGCTAAAGACACAGGCTACAACCAGGTTTTCTTTTTGCACATCACTACATCCAGGATATCTCTATAAAACACTCTTTCTATTTAAATGTTGATAACAGCATAATCCAGCATCCACTGACCACTGAGTTGTTTCTAAAATATGTGCAGGTGCACTGAACATATATTTGTTTTCATTTACTGCATGGGTAAAGCAGCTCATATATACAGCATGCATAGCAAAGGCTGCTCCATACGCTGTCATTAAAACACCCACACCGACTAAATGTTTGGTTTTTTTAGAAGCGTGATAAACCGGAATTAAAGTCTGTGACAGTTCCTCCTCTTTCTGACCTGTTGGAGACTTTTCTGTCTTTGTTTCTTTAGAGAAGGATGGCTCTGTAAAACCTTAGCTCATAGGTTTTCACAGTATCCACCAGACACAGCTGCAGCACCCCCAAAAAAGGTGATGTTTTCATGACACAGAATTAGTCAGGGTCAGGTCAATCTTAACAACAATGCATGTTGAAGAAAGATAATTCAATGCTCAAAAAGAAGCTAAATGAGTACATCAGCATTCAGCTTTACCATCAGACGACCAAGGTCAGGACACCACTAAAAACTACCTGCAGACTTCTTTTAGGCCCAGCGGACGGCCTCGATACTTCACAAAACACTCAAAATGTGGCGAGATTCCAAGTAAGTCAAGGGCTGCTGCTGATGATGCAGGATGGGGAACTTGTCTGACATGCCACAGACTTTATAAAGAAGACGGAGGGCGCAGGTGCTCCTGAAAAGTGAAGCCAAAACATTAAGAGCTCCCTCTGGCTGCAGTACAGGTCACATAGTACCTCCTCCATTGTAAAAGATAGGCTGTGGGTCAAAGTAGGACATTTAAAATGGCATTGTATAAATGCTACCTGTTCTAGCAGCTAGTTCATATTGTGCTGATTTATGTGCATGGGTTCAAGTTACATGACGCTAAAAGTTTAAAGATGTGATATTATGATCAATTTTCTGGTGATAAATGTGGCTTCAACATTGTTTTCACAAGGTCCAAATTTTACTAATCTACCAGCTATAGTTTAATAAACTCCCTTCTGGAAGGGTTGTCAGAACAGATACGGCAGACACAACTCAAGTCTCATTCTTTTTTCTACGGTGGTTAGAAGTTATAAGGCTCTTAATTAGGTTGTAAACCTGCAATATAAGCAGAAAACACAACTCAAAATTAACCAGTATAAGTTTACATTAATTCTTGTTTGAAACATCAGCACTGACAGTATACAAGTACTCACCGACAAGGCGTACCATTCCTGACGCTTAACTATGTGAAAATGAAACTTAAAGGATTAACTACACTTTTTGGTAAGCCCTGCCCACTCCACACACACAGTTTGGAGATCAGGATACTCCAATCAAACAAAGCCATGTTATGCTCTCATGAAACACCTATCACTTAAACAGAACAATGGTTGCAACTACTGTAAAGTTATACACACAGGATTAGCAAAGAAGAGGAGGAATGGTGAATAGAAAGAAAGAAAAACTAACACAGGAGTTGTTAATTTGTCCAAAAACATGCAGTGCCTGCTTAATATCAATTAAAATCTGCTCTTATATGGACTGTGATGACTTGAGGGATCTTTGATGTTATCAGTAAGTTGTGATGATGAGGCGTGACATCAAGCCTGCAGCTCCACCAGCCAGATCACTTCTGCACATGCCTTGTCTACAAAATACGTCACCAGTGCAATATGTCAGCACCTGAGACAGAAGTGTTTTCACTTATATTAGGACAATGTGATGCATACACTATTTGTAAATGGTCAATGGATAATGCAGAAGAGTTTTTTTTTATCATGAATTTATGAGAACATGGAGCGGAAGCTTCAGCAGAGTCCATGTTCCTGATTCTAGACATCTTGAAGGGGGATCTTCCTGCTTATTATGTGGTAAAAAGAAGTAACACCATCACTTAATGGCTTCATGCATGTGCGATTAAGATTTTTAACTCAGCATGACTCTCTGCTGACCACTCAGGGTTTCACTTGGGGCTTTTATCATATCAGAATTTCACCACACAATTATGGTTGCCACAAATAATCACAACAATGATATTTTTGCGATTGTAGAGGCCAAGCCAAAGCTTTAAACCACTGAGGCGCTGCACCTGGATTGCCTACTTGACGTGCTGCAAATTACCGTGCTTGATTAATGAAACTCAAAGTCATATTTGCATTTTGAAATCTGGGTCCATTTATTTCGATGAAATAAGCTCCAAAAGTGTCCAATACACAACAATTCAATAACAAACAGCTACATATAACTCCCGCAGCACCATGCTGCTTCAGTGGTCAAAAACTGTTTCACCTTTCTGAGCGGAACACCTGACGACACAACAAAGGTTCCTATCTTAAATAGAAATGACCACCAATAACCCAGCACAACCTTTAATACTGACACATGTTCCATGTAAACAAACTCATTCATAATCTGCCTCTACAATGATATTCACTAGCGAGGACCAGCCACACGAGAATATAAGTTTGAACATGTAATGATTTATTGTGCGTCGTATAGCCCAGCGGATGGAGACTCAGGATGGGGATTACGTCTCAGCGTTATCCTAGCCGGAGCTGATCTTGATCCCAGGCAGTACCTGGAATTAGACAAGGGCACAAAAGAGCGTTGAGTAGTAAGGGGTAAGAAAAAAAGGGCAATTGAAGCAGAGCAAGGTGAGGGAGGGCGGGTTGAAGAGCAACAGACGAGCGGTTGAGTAGTCTTGCTACGTTTAAGTAGGCTTGTCAGGTGATTGAGGGTGTGGTTTAGGCGTGGTCCTGCTCCCGAATTTAAGTTAACACCTTAACTTCATTTAATGAAAAAAAAAACATCACTACCAGTCAAATTAATGAGAGGAAAAGCAAGGGTGAAGGGACACGTTACTTCCTAAGTTTTACTAATAACCCGTATTACTTTTCTGTCTCTGTTATTCTGTGATTATTCTGGCTGCATGTTTTTATGTATGAAAGTTGCTATATAAATAAATTTGAGTTGAGTTGAGTTACTGACATGTCATCAATGTATTAACTGTTGTTTATTGGCATCACCAGCCCCATGACAGGGACTTCTAGTTGAAAAAACTCACCATCTTCTTCTATTTACTCCCTCTCTTTTAAAAGATCCCCAAAACTCCTTACAGGCATGTAAACATATTTTAGCGGTTACACTTTCATCTGTCATCTTCTCTGACATGATTTGAGCAGCAGTAGTAGCCACACACTGAAGTAAAAGCTAGCTAGCTGGTTACCGAGTCGTCTGCTGCTTCTCCTCTGTTTTCTTCTTTTTATGGCAGATGGCAACCACCCTAAAGAACCACTGCTGCCCCCAACCATGAACCATGTTTCATCAGTACTGGTATATTGCTTTGGCCCAAGTTTTACTAATACCTGAAGGAAATCATTGGGCTAGCTTCTCATAAGACTCATGTGGTGGATGGGTTGGTAGTACAATGTTGTTGATCCCCATTAGGAAAGGGAGGTAGGCTGCCAGTTAATTTGAACAGCATAATGCAGAAATGTGGCTTAGTATTCAACATCTAACATTAAGAATGAGATTCCAAGTCAAATACCAATCAATCAATTAATCATCAATCCCTATTTATATATCGCCAAATCACAACAAACAGTATCTCAAGACTCTTTCCAAACAGAGCAGGTCTAGACCGTACTCTATCTTCTATTATTAACAAAGACCCAGCATCAGGACAGGATAAGACCCAGTCCCATCTTACAGACAGGACTCAGTCTGATCTCATCTTAATCCACCATGAGCAGAGCACTTTGCAGCATTTAGCAAGTTACAGTGGAAAGGACAAACTTCCTTTAACAGGCAGAAACCTCCAGCAGGACCAGACTCATGTTAGACACACATCAGCTGAGACCGTGTTGGGGCTGGAAAGAGGGATAGAAGAGAAAAAGAGAGATGATAGTTGGAGTCTGGCATGTCCACAGCAGCAGGAAAAGGTCAGAAAGGTCTATGGTTAGTCACTTTAATGGGACAAACATGAGGTTGATATAAAGGTAATATAGTTTGACATGATATTTCACTCAAGAATGACCAGCCATGACATTTTCCCTGATGACAATTCAAATATTTCCAAAACAAATGATGGATCATGCAAAGTGGTTGCAGTCTAGAGTTGCTGATGTTAATCCACAGGAGTTATGAAGCTCAGATAATAAGTGTACGATTTGCAGCCTGTATGTTAAAGGCATCTGCTAAAATGGAAACAGTAGTCAGATTTCAGTTTAAAATAAAGCTGTGACTAATTTTCATATAAAGTCAAATGAGTAAAAAAAATAAAAACACTCATACTGAAAAAAGCAGAGCTCCGCTTTGTGAGGCTGTTATTTCTGTTATTTTGTGTTTTAGTTTAGTGGTCCACAGATTAGCCTGTCTGGTTCACTCTCACTCATAAATACTCATGCTGACCGTAGTAATCGTTTTTCATTTTTACGGCAAAGAGCTCCAAAACCCACAGTGTGCCATCTGTCCAACATGAAACAGCAGTCGGACATAATTAAAACTCCCTTGAGAATAAAATAAGCCTTTTTCTGCAGTTAAAAAGCCAAATCTGTTTCTTAAAAGATGAAAACCAAAAGATAGCTTTAATCGTGATGGATTTTCATTTGTAAGTTAACAAGGCTCAAATGAATGCTAATGGTGGAATACCATATGACTGCTTATCTTAAAACAGGTAATGACTTGCGAACAGATTTGGTACTTTGGCTGTAAAAAGTCATTAGTTGTTGAATGTTAGTGCATTTATCCAGATTTCAAGGTGCATTTGGAATAATTATCGACCCTGTGAAGTATTTTTACTTATTCTGAGAATGTTTCATTTTGCAAAGCTGTGAGGGAAGTATGAGGATACCAGAAGAACCAATGACTCTGCATGTAGCTCTTCTACCTACACTTTTAAATCATTATGTCACTCTTTTTTTTTTCTACAGTTTGAAGACCATGTTGCACTTTGAGCACAGAGGAGTAGCTGCTCACCTGTACACTAGAGGGGCTATTTTCCTGTCATCTTGTCGTGGAGTAACAAAGACACTTACACCAACACATGATCTGATAGACAGCCGTTTTTGCCTTGCCTTTAAAATGAACAGCTAATAATGAAATGCTGACTGAGGCTGAGATCAAACAAACCTTACTTTACCTTACTTTAGACACCCAGGTGCTGAATGTGTCTCTGGCAGTTCTTGAAAGACTCTGAAATTAAATCCCTTCTTCCTGCATATTAAACTTACATTTACACTTACATGTTTCTGGCAGGTTAATGCAGATAAACTTAAAGTGAATTGAACAGTTTCTCATTCAGTCCTGCTCAGCTCTCACAGATAAGCTCAGGTGACAGCTCAGTGTTTAAAGTCGACATAATTGTGTGTAATTTTGTGGCCTAATCTAATCACATGGGTGTACGTCTTTGTGTGCCTCCTGTAAAAATGTGTGTGTGCGTATGATTTACCTTGGCATCCTTGATGAATATTGATCTTGCCTGTGGAAGACAGATTGCTGTCTAACAATGAGGACAGAAAAATCAACACTGGATCTGAACACTGTTGCTTTTTTATTTTCTCCTCTCCCTTCAGTTTCACTCAGTCTTACTCGGCAGTGCTTTGTTTAATTACCATTGGATTATCTTTGACATTTGGCCTCTGCAGCCCATTACCGTCATTACAAACTCCACTGATAACAGCACAAACCTGTTTGTTAAACCAAAGCAGCCTTGTTAAGGAGCTCAGTGGTATTGAGTGGTAGCTTCCTTCACTAGGGCGAGAAAGAAGATGATTCATACAGCTAAAGATTTACAGTGAATATGAGAGGATTACCCAAATCATTACCCAGCTGTGTTAAATACTTGATTCTGATTTGTCGAAGCAAACAAGGGAATTTTATTTCTCAACAGCAAAGTGTTCAATCAATCAATCAATCAATCTTTATTTGTATAGCGCCAAATCACAACAAACGTTATCTCAAGACGCTTTTACAAACATAGGAGGTCTAGACCACACTATGTCAAATTATGAACAGAGACCCAACACCAAGACAGGGTAAGACTCAGTCTGACCCCACCTTAATCCATCATGAGCATTGCACATCGCAGTATTTAGCTAGTTACAGTGGTGAGGAAAAACGTCCTTTTAACAGGCAGAAACCTCAGGCAGAACCAGACTCATGTTAGACAGCCATCATGCCTCGACCGAGTTGGGTCTGGAAAGACAGATAGAGGGGAGTAAGAGAGAGAGGTGATAGTGATGAGACGAGTCGTAGAAGCTGTTGCCGCTGGAGTCCAGCACGTCCGTATCAGCTGGAGTCCAGATCGTCCGCAGCAGGAGGACGTCTACGGCAGCTCAGAGGAATCTACGAGACAATGGAGCTCAGGGACTCCAGAGAGGTCTATGGTTAGTAACTTTAATGGGACAGGCAGAGTTAAAGTAAGTGATGAGGGGGTTGGGGAGAAGGGGGTGAGCTAGGATCCCAGTGTGTCAGTGTGCCAGTTCCCCCGGCAGTCTAGGCCTATAGCAGCATGACAAAAGCTGGTCCAAGCCTGATCCAGCTCTAACTATAAGTGTTGCCATCGAAAACCTGATGTGTCATGTCACATCAAATAAAATCCAGAAAGGAGTCCAGCATGTTTCATCTCTGCCTGTTGACACTGTGGTAAAAGTGGTTGATTACAATGTATGCATCAGTTCAAAATGCCAACAGAAATAATATTTATGTTTTTAATTTGAAAAAGCTGAAAATGTAAAGTTTAATATGATTGATGAAAGTGAGGAGACTAATGTTTTGACTTTAAGATGAGTGAAAATTTAGGCAGATTATATTATATTGTTACCTTAGAGGTGCTACCAACTGTAGCAATCAAAGGGACTATTTAGTTTTTTTTTTTCTATTTTCAAATGAATAAATATATCATTAAATCAATATCTTGTGTCAACTTGTTTGTTCCATTAGTTGGTTTCCAGGTAAAAGCAGTTTCATAAACTGTATATTAAGTGGGTTGTTCAGAGAGGACAGACCCTGACACAAGCCGGGAAGGTCTTGCTCACCCTGTCAGGACTTCAATCAGCAGTAACAACCTGTTCACTACATTATCTCGTACCTTGTGCAGGAACCAGAGGGTTACTTTGTCATATAATGTATTCAGTCCTATCATTCCCACCTAACATGATCTGTGGTTTATCAGCAGTTGCAAACTCATCTTTACAACAGGGAGCATAAATGTTTAATGTTCTATTATTTATAAAGTACATTACCTATTTCTACCTCCTGACTGTTTAACATCATTAGCATTTCATGAGTTTAAATACTCCAATTAAGAGTGGTGGAGTTCACACTGCTTCTCCTGCAGTGAAATTATTTATGAACATTGATTTTGTGGACACTTTTTCCTAACTGCACCATGTTTTCAGACTTCTTTGATGTTAGGTGCAAAGGAAAAATGAAATAACTTGAATCTTCATCATTACCAGTTTTGGAATCTGCAGTCTCACCTTGTGCTTTGTAGTCTGTTCACTTTTAATTCAGTTTCTAATTTGTGCTCTGTTGCAGTTTGATCATGTCAAGATTTTCAATAAACATCATAAGAAAAATATAATGCTGTTTTCAGTATTTTCAAATCAGGATATAAGAAGACAGAAGGCATGCAAATGTTTCTTCCAGTCAAGGAAAATCTTGAATACATTCTTAAATCAAGTATTTGTTTTTGCTTTTATGAGTTAACATACTCAGGCTTTATAAAGTTGCTATGACAGTCTACGATTAGGTTATTTTATTCTGTAGTGAAAGCAAACTTCTTGTCTGTAAAAAATTGGTATGGAAATCAAAAAGAAAACTGAAGACAACATGAGATCATGGGGTCCCGATCCATTGCAGCAGATGCATCATCCCTTTGTCTTTTTAGTTTTCCTCCTCCCACATTCAGCGTTTCCACAATCACATTTGTCATGAGACGAAGAACAAGAATGAATTCCACTAAGATGAAGAAGGTGAAGCGTTGCTTTGTCCCTGGAAACGATCACAGCAAAGCTTAAAAACAAAACAGTGTGTGAGCTGACTTTGAAGAGCTCATCTTGGCAGTGAAGTAAGAAAAGAGAAAGATATTGCGTCTGCAGTGGCCTCTAAGACGGGTGAAGGGCAGCTCAGTGTGAAGCTGTGCGGTTTGGAGAAACAGGGAGTGAACTGGTGAAGTAATTCAACCGAGAGCTAATGAGAATGAATGTTTTGCCTGTTAACCCACGCTCCCTCTCTCCGCCTGCTGGGCTCTGCAGATAGCCAACCACCATTTATTTTCTCTCACTGACACCATTTAACACAGAGTTACATAGGTAGTATAATAAGAAGGGGGGGGGGGGGGGGGGGGGACTCCTACATTACAATAGAGAGGATTGAAGTTCTCAACTCAAATCCCCCCTTCTTTTGTCTACAGAACATTTCTGCAGAAAGAAAATAGAAAAGAAGGGAAAGATAGAGATAGCGATAACATCTATAGGTTATGGTCTGCGTATTTGTTGAAAGAAGACACTTCTGATAAGACCTGAAGCACCTCTTTAGGAGGAGATACAGTCTGTAAATACACCCACACCTTAAACATACTCTTGTGTTAGGAGGAATAAAGGAAGCAGACCGAAATAAAGGTTATTTTCAGCTTATACGAAAAGACGCGTTAATAACTGATGTGGTTTATCTTAATGATCCCTTTGCCAAACCTAAGCTTAAGTGTGAAGCTTTTTTTCATGCTTTTTCAAGATTTCACTGAGACGTGTGGGAAACAGGAAAAACAATGTGAAATTACCCTTCAGTGCAACCAGTTGACCCAGACACCTGAGAGCAACACCTTCATATTCGTACTTGAGAGGTGGATTAGTTAATGCATGACAGCTGTGCAGGGAAACAGGGGACTGAGCTACACCTGCTTCACACAGGAAGCGTTGATTTGTGACATATCAGCTTCTGCCGTCATAGCATTCACACATGCCGAATGGTGGCTGGGTGTTTGCTGTGTGAGAAGTTTTACACAAAACACTGCCACAAACTATCAGCTATTCAAATGTATTGTATGGCGTTATAACAGTGACAAAACTATCGCGCGAGCAGATGAGATTCTCGCACGAGGAGAAGTGTAACCCGAGCGCAAATCAAAGAGACCCATGCAGAAAAATTGTCCTTGTGAGCGCAAACACATCACTCGCGTGCAACATTTCTCTACTCGAGAGCAAATTTTCAGCCTGTGAGAGGAAAACTACCTTCAGAGCACGTGCAGAACTGAACTGAGCGCTCACAGATTTAATCTGCGCGCGCGGGTGTTTCCCCTGCGCGCTGTGTCTCTCCTGCTCGCAGGTCACAGAGCTGCTCGCGCTCGAGTATATTTTAGTTTTGTCAGTCGGGGGGCGGGCACAGTGGGCGGGCACAGTCACAATGGTGTCTGGGTGTGATTGGCTGAGTCCCTGTGTTTTCTGATTGGGCCTTTTTTTTCACCTTGTTATTTATTGTTCGTCTCATGCGACATGGACATGAGTAGCTGCTATTAACGAGCTCCATGGCTAATCTTCCAAGATCGACAGCCTCAAATGCAATTCTCTACAGTGGAGACACTTTCCTCTTTAGTACCCCCAGAGCTGGAACCTGGACAAAACTCCGTCATCCACAGTTTGGACCACAACTATGAAGGTAAGTGTCTCTGTTACATTGTTAGCTTAGCATTAGCTAGACTTCTTTGTGTATATCGCACTGTGGTGTTCTATAACTTAGACCTTTGTTTGGATGCTGATTAACATTCATAGAATAAATGAGGATATTCTCCTTGTGGTGTTTGATGGTGTAGCGTGACACCGTGATTTTGGTATTTAAACATCAGTAAAAGGTGAAAATGTGAGTCCAATAGTATGCCTTTACGTATTGTTCAGCCCACACCCACAGATATATGTACATATTTGTGAAGCTGTAATCGGATACTGTTTTTGATCCCATGTGTTATGACTGATTTTGCAGGGCTAACAAGCTAAAACACGGAAGCTAAATACGTGTTGCTCACTCAACTACGAGAAAACAGAAAAAACATAAGGGAAATAAAATGATTGCTCACATGCTAGAATGCTGTAAGTTACTGCATTTATAGGGAGAAAGGGAATATTATGTGATCGATTAAAGATTTTGTTGATAGGAGTCTGATTTAATGCATTCATTAAACCTGTAACTTAAATAAATGTGCTTTTGTTTAGGAAAAAAGGATGATAACCCTATGCAACCGGACTACGTGCCATCAATCTTTAAACATGTGCCATCCCCAGAGAAGAGAAGAGAAGAAGGAGAAGGCAGCTGGATGTGTTCAACAGAAGGCAGAAGAGCAAACTCCAAAGAATTGAGCAGGCAAGGAAATCATGGGCAGCAGCAGATAGCCCTCTCATAGACTGTCCTGAGGAAAGCAGTACTACTCCTGCTGGAGTGGAGAGTCTTGCAGGAGAATCTCCAGAAAAATCGGCCCTCAATGAGCCTCAATGCACTGCTATATATGTTGTTAAAAGAAAAAAATGAATAGAATTGGACTAAATGAAATGAGTCTCAAAAACAATGCTTAAAATGTTAACATTCTTACTGGTTTACCAACCTTTTCAGTCCTGATAACACTTTTTAATTTTGTAGCTCCTTTTCTGAAACATAAGTCAGACCTGACATCATTTCAGCAGTATATGCTTACGTTAATTAAGCTCAGAATGAACTTGTCTTTTGACTTTCTTGCCGATAATTTTGCCATTGATTCTCCCACTTATTCCAAGCTTTTAATGTGTGACATTAAACCAGAGTAGGTAAGTGGTGGCCACTGTACACATCAATATACATTTAAAAAAGAAGTGTGGGTATTTTGAAATAACTGTAAATAAATCATAGACAACCATTAACAAACCTGTTTGTCTCTGTTTCTTTCACTTATGTGATTTCTTTATGAGAAACTGATGTGTTACCAGTTTATAACCACCAACTATAAGTTTAATATAAGGCCATCACTACTGACTAGAAATGCAGTTTTTTGTGCATGAATGACTTTTCTGCAGGAGGGACATATCTAGTGTTTTGGAATTCCCTTCACAAGAAGACAGGTTTGGTGAAACTTTGTACTTCACATAAACCTGATGCACAGACAACATGTTCCCAACTTCAGACTCACGACAGTAGCACCACTGTTGACTATTACTAGTGAGTGCTGGTTTTGGGGCACAAAAATACTTTGCAAGCAGCTCTGGAATTCTACATTTCTTGAAAAAGTCTTATAGCAAATTCCATTTCCTTCTCAAAAAAGGCCACATCTGGTGTCACGGGTTCCACAAAAGGTGAAGTGCTTTCCTTTTCAGTCCAGAGGATAAAGTCACAATATGGTTTGTCACTAACAAATAGCTACATTTGCACTTGGTAATGGTATGCATGGTCCTTCTTCAGGTAATGTTTCCTTGCTCCTATTTTGCAAGGCAAAAATTTGCAACACAGTGAGCTGCCTCATTTAAAGTGAGGTCCTTGGCACAGAATGCGCACTTTATTTCTAGGACATCGGAACCACAGCAGCTGCAGGACACATATCCATCAGGTGATGCCCCAATAAATGGGGGTACAGGTGAAATCCTAAATATATATATATTATATATAATCCAATAATGTGTATTTTATACAGTCTATGGGCATGAGACGAACAATAAATAACAAGGTGAAAAAAAAGGCCCAATCAGAAAACACAGGGACTCAGCCAATCACACCCAGACACCATTGTGACTGTGCCCGCCCACTGTGCCCGCCCCCCGACTGACAAAACTAAAATATACTCGAGCGCGAGCAGCTCTGTGACCTGCGAGCAGGAGAGACACAGCGCGCAGGGGAAACACCCGCGCGCGCAGATTAAATCTGTGAGCGCTCAGTTCAGTTCTGCACGTGCTCTGAAGGTAGTTTTCCTCTCACAGGCTGAAAATTTGCTCTCGAGTAGAGAAATGTTGCACGCGAGTGATGTGTTTGCGCTCACAAGGACAATTTTTCTGCATGGGTCTCTTTGATTTGCGCTCGGGTTACACTTCTCCTCGTGCGAGAATCTCATCTGCTCGCGCGATAGTTTTGTCACTGTTATAACGCCATAGTATTGGCATCAGGAGACATTTGTTTACAGGCAAGGGGGAAGAGGCGTGTTATCTACTGTAAATTACACCCAATGCATGTAAATAACCTAAACACATGAATCACTCTTCACTGAACACGCTGTTTCCTATCTACACAGGATTGGTTTTACGGTTAAGCTTTTAGAAAACAATCGCATTTAAGTTAAAAACTGGTCCTCAAATTATAAACAACATGCCTCCCAAATGTGTGACACCTCACGTAGACTTAGATTTGACTGAATGAGTGTGACCCTTTAAATCCAGAAGAGAAGTAAGAGTTAGAGGGGATAAACAGACACAAAGAGAGCTGTCACTTAACTGCTCTACATGGAAACACAGTAGAGGTGTAACGAAAAACAGATTAACTGAATCATGTGAATTTAAAAGGTTTCAAAGATAATGAATGATATTTTTTTACTTTCCACAGCTTAATGTTTGATAAAAAGAAAAGCACAGCTGTTCCTATTTACACTAACAATGGCTCTGTTTGATTTAATTCAGTTGTCATTTATTTAAATATTTACACCTGCCTGTGCTTTCGCTACTGTGACTGTTTTGGCGTCTGCCAACCAATCAAATTATATTTTTGTTCAAAGCAGATTTCTTTCTTCTACTCACCGACAAAGATGAACAAAAGCTGAGTGTGGTGTTTTCACCACTAATTACATCTGGCTGGAGAGAAAGCACCTGTTACCATGAAGAAGTGTGTCATTCAATCTTCATTTATTAAGCGCCTAATCACAACAAACGTTATTTGAAGACTCTTTCCAAACAGAGCAGGTCTAGACCGTACTCTATGTTCTATTATTAACAAAGACCCAACAACAAGACAGGATAAGATCCAGTCCCATTTTACAGGCAGGACTCAGTCTGATCTCATCTTAATCCACTATGAGCAGAGCACTTTGCAGCATTTAGCAAGTTGCAGTGGCAAGGACAAACTTCCTTTAACAGGCAGAAACCTACAGCAGGACCAGACTCATGTTAGACACACATCTGCTGAGACCGTGTTGGAGAGAGGGAGATGAAGAGAGAGAGAGATGATTGTGGTGAGACAGAGTAGTTGTAGCAGCTGGAGACTGGCACGTCCACAGCAGCAGGCCGTCTACGGCAGAGATCCAGAGGAACCTAGAAGGCAAGGGAGCTCAGGGACTCTATGGTTAGTAGCTTTAATGGGACAGGAAGAGTTAAAGTAAGTGATCGGCACAGTCTGATACCTGAAAGCAAAACTGGTTCCCTGTCCTTACAAAGTGAGTTAAGATGAAGAGTGGTTGATGTTCTAGCTCGTTGACTGTTATTTCCAACGTAATATCACGTTAAGTTTGTCAACTCTGCAAGCTGGGCGAAAATATTGAAGTTGTGTTGATGCCAAGATAATGTGATTCATTTATGTCATGCAGAATTTTTAAAATGTGTTTTTAAAAGAGATTTAAAAGAGGACAAGGATGTGGCTTGCCTGATCTCCTCCATCTGGCAGGTTATTCCAGAGTGACGGGGCCCTGACTGCAAAGGCCCGGTCACCTCTGGTTTTTAACTTCACCCTTGGGAGTTCCAAGAGGGACCTGCCGGAAGATCTCTGGCAGCAATTGGGGGCATACATTTTAAGGCATTCACTTAGGTACTCAGGGGCCAGTCCATTTATTGCTTTAGAAGTGAGTGTTAAAATCTTAAGATCAATTCTAAAACCCATAGGCAACCAGTGAAGGGAGGTTAAAATTGGTGTGATGTGTTCCCTTTTCTTGGTGTGTGTGAGGAGTCTGGCAGCAGCGTTTTGTACTAACTTACTGGAGTTTTGAGGGATAGTGTTTGCTTAAGCTGGTGTAGAGTGAGTTAAAATAATCTAATCGGGATGTGACGAATGCATGGATGACAATTTCTAGGCGGTCCCTCCAGGAAGTTGCGATTTCGCGATCGCAACTATCAACGCAAATTCAACCAATCAGCGTGATTTTTTTGCGGCCCTGCAATTTTTTACAATCAGCGCAACTTTCCCACAAATTTGACCAATTACCTGAATCTCAGCCCCTGCACGTCATCAGTTTTGTCATCAATTTGACTTCCTTGGAACATAAACATAAGTCCTCACTTGATCGGCACTTTTCAACAACAAAACACGCACAGAGAACGGGTGAAAAGAGGGGACTGCAGGCAGGACAAGTGACCATGACAACGTTGTTATTTATAGATTGAGGGGCTCCGTGTTAGCTTGGTCTCTACCTGCAGCAGGTGTGCTTTATGAACCAGCTCTCCTCACCTCCATGTACCTGTCTCATCTTCATTGATGATTTTTACCCCCGGTGTGTGTTAGTGACAAAGACACAACCGGGACATCTGTTTACTATTTGATGTTTGACGTTGTTGCCGTGGTTACCGTCAAAAGCTCTGCGTCTCCAGCTTGATTTAATCCAGTTTGGTGAAACATCAGACACATTTAGTAGGTTTGGATCAACTCCTTGTCATCAAAGATGCAGATTAATTTCAGAGTGCCGTGAACTGACTGTGCATCAGTCGCTGCGAGGTGCATTCAGGGACCGTCGTAAATGTGCAATATAGTCCTTTCATGGCATTTTTCTGTGAATCAAGAGAATCAAAATACAGTCAGTGGCCACATCAAGAATGTTTTTTAAAAACAACTGTAATTATCATATTTACTTGCCCCTGAGATGTTATTGGGGGACAAAAGCAAAAAAAAATAATCGCAACTTTCACCACAATTTTTTCAAAAAGCTGTCGCAAATTCAGGCTTTTTGGGCCGCAACAATCACAAAAAAATCCTGCGAAATCCTGGAGGGACTGTCTAGGTTATGGTGTGAAAGGAAGGGCCTGATCTGAGAGATTTTGCGAAGCTGACAGAAACAAGACTGAACTGTCTTTTGATATGTCGATTGAAGTTAAGGTCTTTATCAAAGGTGATGCCAAGATATTTGATAAACAAAGAACATAAAAAGAGAGCTTCCTGACTCTGAACATCAGAGGAGCGTATGAATGCAGGGTTAATCTTGTGTTTGTAATGCCCTTTCCTTCATATCTCAAATAAAATCTTTACTCAGTCTATGAAGCATCACAAATATCACTAAAAACACTCAATTTAAAATATCTTTGAAAAGAACAAAATGTGCTTCAGTTTGTGTAGTTGTAAAATCACTTAAAGAAAAACATGAATCGCTGCAAGATGTACGAGAGCTGAGTGTAATGTTCCCACTAAACTAAGAACTAACTCTCCCCTGGAGATGTAGAATAATTAAAGGGGACATATCATGAAAACCCACTTTTCAGTATTTTGCACATGTACTTGGCTGTCTGGAGTATGAACTTATTCACAAAGTGGGAAATAAGCAAACCCAGTCCTTTGTTTCTGAACACACACAGTCTGACGGTCTTTTTATTTGAGTTTTTATAATTTTACCTGCCCCTTCACCTGGCAACTCCATCGTTTTCTGAGCCACACTAAAGCCTGAGTTATACTTCTGCGTTGAATCGACGGCATAGGCTATGCCGTCGATTCAACGCAGAAGTATAAATCAGGCTTTAAATCAGGAGGTCTGCATAGCTTACGCCAGAGGTCTGTGTAGCTCCCATACTTACACAGAGGTCTACCAACGCACACCTCCTCCATAATGTAACTACGTGTCGAATTGACGGGGACCGCAAGCCCTGTGATTGGTCCTCTTGGCAGCATTGTATTTCCCACATTTACAGCACTTCCCCGCTCATCAGCTGCACATCGGCCTTGTATTTCATCTCCTCCTCTCTGTTCTGTCGGGGCTGGAAACAAGCGACCAACTATCAGAGAGACCACACTGCCCTCTTGATTCCAGCAGATGGTTGCTGCACGTCACTGACACATCGATGCATAAGTATGTAGGGCTCATGTCCGTGTCGACTATACTGCGTAGGGGTGACGCAGAAGTATAAACCAGCCTTAATGAGAAGGAACCATTAGGAAGTTTAGACTTCTTGTTTACATGTAGCTGGATGCTGAGTGTACAGTAGGCTTTTTATGTCCTTTATATTGGACAGTTTGGCCGGTGATATTCTTCAGGCCATATAAAACAACTGTCAGACACAAGGCCTGAATATCTGCTTAATAACCCTGTGCCGCTGTCAATCAGTCGACACGTCAAACTGACCAAAGCTCGGACAAATCTACCAAAGATTGATCTCCAACTCTGTCATCATGTTCAGTTGACGAAATGCGTTTTACAATGACACAAAGTTAATAACGCAACATTCAGCCACATCTTGTTGCATTGCTTGACACACTGATTCGACAGTGGCTTCTGCATCTACGTCTGACTCGGGTCAAACATTTATGGCCTGACTGTGCTTTCACCTTCAGCCATGTTTTGCTATGGTAGCCCGTTCTTAAGTAAATTACATTTGAGGCAAAAACACAGACAAGGCAGTGAGCCTGTGAAAAATTAATGCAGTCGTGTTTCCCTTGTGAGGATGAAATATTTCATTTATAAGCCGTTGTCAGAACGAGGACCAATCAATAGTTGCTATGATGTATCAGCGCTGTGACGCCGAGGCCCGGTTAAGTATTATGTAAGATATGGATTAACATCTCTCTGTCCCACTGGACCTGCAGGACCTGGCATTTATCTCTCTGTCTGAAGGGGTAGAGACACAGGTCTGGGACTTCCTGCTGCCCTATTACCACGTTTATTAAAATCAGGTCTGGGATGTACAGCAAAAACCCCAGAGCAATCCTCAGCCATCCATCTATCAGCACAGTACAGTGTCTCTCCCCCCTCCTCCTGCTCTATCTGTGCAGGTGGCAGCAGCAGGGTGATGGATGACATTACCCAGCAGGGATTCAGCAGGCGGTATTACCATGGAGCAGGCATAAGCATGGAGCCTCTCGGTCCCTGCTCGGCCCATCGATTTGGGCTTCTGCCTGACCCTAACCTCCTAAAGGGGCCTTCAGACAGAGGAACAGAGCCGTGCTACAAGCCCCGGGGATAAACTTTGCCCAGGCCCTGGTCCTCCATCATCCTTATTCATCCCTCGCTGCCCTCTGCTCGCTCCCTCCTCTCTGTTCTTTCAGACCCCTTGCTATCTCATTCTTTCACCTCTGTCCTCTTTCAGTTTTTACAGCAATTTCAAAGTATTAATGCACCATAAAAAAGACAAATCTTTAAAAATGGCTGGTATGTCCTCCTGAGAGGATACATAATGTAAGCTGTTCTCCCACAGCTGAAAGAAATAGCAATTCTCTCCCAAATGAGTTTATCCCTGAGAGGCATTTTCTGTTGTTTTGAATTTTAATGGATAGCGGAACATCATCACGGTGTGTGTGTGTGTGTGTGTGTGTGTGTGTGTGTGTGTGTGTGTGTGTGTGTGTGTGTGTGTGTGTGTGTGTGTGTGTGTGTGTGTGTGTGTGTGTGCCCCCTTCCTGCAGTGTCTTCATGTCCATGGTACTAGTAAAAGTACAAACAGCGGGTGCCTTTTAATTTTACACACACTGCTTCTAAGGTGATTACAGTGAGTTATAAATCTCAAGCATCACTCTCTAACAGTTTGGTCCCAATCACTGTTGGCGAGTACGACCGTGTAAACCACTTATTGTTTGGGTTAAAGAATTAAACTGCATATGTGGAGATGCAGAGCCAGAGAAACTTTGCCTTTACTTCCATTGGCTAACTATTCCTCATCGCTAACATGAAACCTTATTAAAACAGAAAATGTTGGGATCCATGAACATGAAATAGTTATGACTGATGTATGTTGGCAGTTGATGAATAAAAACTGAGCACTTTGGTGGGCAAAGATCAACAGGATCCTCACAGCATCAAGATCTACACTGAAGCAGGACTGATCAAACACGCTTCTGTCACATCACATTCAATGATCAGACCTCTCTGTTGCAATGAAGTAGTTGTAAACCACTTGTGACGTTAAAATAGACACACAGAGTACTTGCAGGTGTTGGCTCTGGAGTGTGTGTTCCCAAAACAGTGCTTTAGAGAGCGAGCTCAACGTGAAGAGCTTTTAAATGACAGCTGTCCGTGGTGCTGAAGAGGATGTTGGTCACACTGTAATGAGCTGTACAAAGCTGACTGTATCCAATGCTTTAAATCAACAATATACACCGTGTGCCTTTCAAGCTGTGACCATCCAATGACAAAATGTAAATGTGCAGTCAACAGAGATATCAGCTTTCTACCTCAGTGCAGAGTAACTCTTCAGTGCAGTCTCCACATGAGGGATCTAATAAGTTTCATAAGAACGCCCGTCATCAACTGACTGTAACTCTGTTGTCATTTTGGTATCAGACATGCTGTTTACTTGCCTGAGTTGTATTAGCTTTGACAGATGGGTCTCGCCCCCCTCCAGTTAAAACAGATTTCCTCTCAGCCTGATGCTGCTGAGACTAATCACATATGTTTATCTACTATGCTGCAATTTCAACTAGTGTTTATTCGTTTTTGATTAGAAGAAAACAGACAACCAGAGCTGATGTTGGATGATCTGACTCTGCTGTTGTACAAATTGAACAATGGTTTATGTTATGTACAAAGTGAGAAGTGTTTGCTTCCAATGATATTCATACTGTTGAACTGAAAGACAAATAAACTTGGATGTTGGAACCAAGCTACAACCGGAAACCACATACACACCCATTCAAAAAAGACTATCTTTACAGCATTAGAAAAACAGCTTTGGCACACACTGTTCGGGGGTGATTTTTTTTCCAACGTGACGGTTCATAAGAAATTGAGATTACAAGTTTTTGCCAAAATAAGGACATGACTCACTAGATAGACAAAGCTGTTGGCCAGGAGGCTCAAACCCCGCCTCTTTACCTCACACTAAGTTTGGTTGAGTTCAGCATTACCAATATGTCTCCCGCTGACGGTTGGCTTCAAAAACAGCGCTCAGGAACAGATGGGTGACGTCATTGCTTTTATTTCACCTTATTGCTTTTACCCCTCTTTTAGTGCTTTATTCCTTTTTACTGCTTGTAGCCCCTTTTTTTGTTGTCTTACTCTCTGGTCTTTCAAGTCTCAGTTCATATCGTCATGTTCTTGTGTTGCCTGGGTTCTTGGATTGCCAGAGATGTCAGGTTAAATCATTGTCTGGGTTCTCTCTGTGTTTGTTTTTCTTGATGTCTGTCTAATGTTATCTTTTGTTTAAGCTCTCTCTGCTGTTGAGTTCTTCTGCTTTGTTGTTATGTGCCCTGCTGTCTGTCTGTGAAGCACTTTGTAAACGGTGTTTTTTAAAAGGTGCTATATAAATAAAGTTATTATTATTATTATTATTATTCTGTATGGTCCAAAGTTTTTTGTACACACTGCATGGTGAATTTTGTACAACTCATCTATTCTGAAGATTTAAGGGAAACACATTTTGCATTATGATAACTTGACTAACAAGCACTTTATTTAGGACTATTTTTTACAGTAATGAAAGAGAGACACAGCTTAAACTATACCAATGAAAAGCAGGCTGAAGTTTCACATTTTAAGATGAGAAATCTTTAATTTTCCAGCTTAACAGGGAGCATCACACATCAGAATATCCCTGACCCGATGAGACATGGACTCCTCTAGACCTCTGAAGGTGTGCTGCTGTATCTGACACTAAGACATTAGCAGCAGATCCTTTAAATCCTGGAGTTTGTAATGTGGGACCTCCATGGATAAGACTTGGTTGTCAAGCTCACCCACAGATGCTGGATTGGTTTGAGATCAGGGCACCATGTCAACAGCTGGAACTTTTCATGTTCCTCCATGCCCCCTTCTTCCAGTGCTCTGTGGTCCAGCTCTGATGCTCACGTGTTTGTTGTCAGACCTTTCAGCAGTGGACAGCAGTCAGCATGGGCACTGTGCAGTCTGTGATTATGCCCCTCCATATACAATCAACTGTAATGTGTTAATGGTGTGTTCTGACACCTTTTATCAGAACCAGCATGAACTTTATTAGCAGTTTGAGCGCCTGTTGGATCAAATGACGTGCCAGCCTTCACTCCACACACACATCAACAGTTCACCAGTTTTCCTTCCTTGAACCACTGTTGGTAGGCAGTGCCCTCTGCAGACTGAGAGCACCTCACAAGAGCTGCAGTTTAGGAGATGTTCTGACTCAGTTGTCTAACCATGTCAATGTCACTCACACTTGCCTGTTTTTCCTGCTTCACATCAACTTCACAACAAAATGTTCATTTGCTGCCAAACTTTTCCCACTCACTAACAGCTTCCATTGTAAACAGATAATTGTTGATCTTCTCTTCACCTGATCGCGGTCATGTTTGTGCTGATCAGAGTATGTCAGAAAAAGGTATATTACCTGGCTCAGAGAAATAGCATTACAACATGCGGCAATCATTTTAATCACACTTTAATCTGCAACACTGCTCATTGTTCCACAAAGAAAGGCAGAGAGAAGAGAGGCGAGAAAACGAAGGATTAATTCATTTAGATCTAACTCATAAATAAAGTGAGAACAATGTGGATATCAAGCAGCAAATTTGATTCAGAGAAATACGCGATGATAAGGCATCAGACCTACCAACCGTCTCCAATTGATTTTTTTTTTCTGTAATCCCTCTGAATGGAAAGAAGAAAGAAGACAATTATAAGGAGACAATGGTCTTTCTTCTGGAGACTGAACACTTCTTTACTCCAACTTTCATTTTATAACATCATAAATTCTAAACAAACAGCTGTGTAATTGAACGAGTAAAGCACCTCATCATTTTGTCCTGCACACTAGATGATTATTACACAGTTCTTAAATCCATGGACAAACACACAAATGCACGTAAATACAAAAAAACACTTCTGGGAATTATGTGAATGGCATTTGAATTGTCATGGACTTGCTTGCCTGAATCTCTGGTGAGACAGCGGTGGGTGAACTCCACTTAAATAGAAGGACTCTTTATCTGGCAGCTCTTTCTGCCCGCTATGTGGGGAGAAGTCTACAACTTCCATCACTATTTGCTAGTTTTTTTTTAACACTAAATGTATAAAAACGCTTGGTTTGTCATTATTTTGATTCAGAAAATGGAGATTAAGTATGTAAAATGTGTCTGGTCATCTTGAGGGGGCATGTGGATGTTAACCTGCAGGGAGGACTGAAGGATGAGGATGCTAACATAGCTGCACTGTGTAAATCCATTGACATCATTTACCCCCAGACTCTGATAAATTGTGCTCAGTTTTTACTTTCTTCTGGTTTTCTTACCGACTAGTCAGCTTGTTGGAATTTCAATTTCCGTTTAAAGGACTGGCAGACACGTCCTTTATGCAGCAAAAGCTGGTGGGACTTTGAGTTTTTATAATCAACGACCACTAATTGAGAATGGCTGTAGTTAATTATCAAACATACCCATTCTCTCATCATCTCCTCTATTCAACTCGGTCTCAGCAGATGTGTGTCTAACATGAGTCTGGTCCTGCTGGAGGTTTCTGCCTGTTAAAGGAAGTTGGTCCTTGCCACTGTAACTTGCTAAATGCTGCAAAGTGCTCTGCTCATGGTGGATTAAGATGAGATCAGACTGAGTCCTGTCTGTAAGATGGGACTGGATCTTATCCTGTCTTGATGTTGGGTCTTTGTTAGGATGGTCTAGACCTTTGGAAAGAGTCTTCAGATAACGTTTGTTGTGATTTGGTGCTATATACACACAGATTGATCGATTGACTATGACAGCCCTATTGGTGTTCTGGCATATGAGATCATCATTATTACCCATGTCTTAAAATCAGTCATCAGTTACAAAGTAATTACTATGCAACATAAAAGTAATGAGTTAGTTGGAAAAGTAACTTTAGCATTACTTCTTTTTGCTTCAGTTCTCTTATGAATGTACCTAATGTTTTTCATTTTGTTTTTATTGATATTCTAGTCTTATTATTTGGTTAGTTTTCATTAACCAGAATAACCTTGATCAAGACATTTCTCTCATTTCTCTGCAAAGTAAAAATGAAGGTGACTTTTCAAATGACAGACATGCATATTTTAACACACTAGGCACAGCAGGTTAACTTCATATAATTATTTGAAACTCAAGACAGATCGATAACTTACATCCTGGGCACTTTACATAAAAAAAAAGCTTTGAATTTGCATCTTGTGTTGACTGCTGGATCATGTGGTTGGATTCTGTGCTTTGTTTTTCCAACAGCTGGGAAAATACAAGCTCACAGATCCGCCCAGAATGACGCACCAAAATATCACACAAGGCGCATCAAAGACCCAATGAGAAACTTTCATGGAGAAGTCAGATTAAAGCAAGCTTCTCTTTTCTAAGTTCTCAATGTGTCTACTTCTATAAATTACAAGTCTGTTGTGTTGGAGCCCGGCCTTCATCAGGGAGCATCTGTGCATATCCATGCCGTGTAATAACCTCACCAATCTTAATCAATGACACGACAACCACCCACTGATTGTCTTTCGCTGTATTGTATGCTCACCCCGGTGCTCCTGTTTATGTGTGTCTGTCAGCCTGCAAAGGACCGACAGAGGAGCCGCACAGATGCCAGGGGAAGTCTTACAATACAAGCGAGAAAGTGAAAACGCTCCTGTGGTCTGATCAGAGCAGCCAAGGGGGAGCACAGCGAGGAGACTTAATTAAAACTCATCTAGATGGAAAACGCAGCGAAAAATGCCATTTTGTTCAGGCGGGCGGCTGCCGGCTCCGGGGTTATTGTAGATATGTGTGCCTAATCACAGTGTTGGTGCGGTCGGGCCGTAAGATGAGCTCACCAACCAACTGACTAATGTAGATTGGAAAATGATCATAATTAGCATGTGGCCGCCTGGGTTACAGCCCAAAACACAGAAAAGCTTCAGTGGACAAAGAACACATTCCTCCCTGTTTCTTACTCTGCTCTCTTATTCCCTGCTGCTCCTCTTCTTCTCAGTCAGCACCTCCCAGATCAAAGTAAACCCATGTAAAGACATTCTCCTGGATGCTACAGTAGTTAGCACACACCTCGACTACAATGGAGCAGTCTCTTCCTTGTGCACCTAATCCATTTTTCCTTTTCATCCTGTTCTCTGCACAGGCATCCAAATGACAGCGCACCACTGCAACGGGGCCCATCGCAAACAGCTATTAAAAATAATGAGATGGCCATTTTCACCGCTTGTTACTTGAAAACAATCCATAACACACGGGGGGCCCTGGCAGAGGCTGAAGGGGAGTGAAGCAGAAGCCAACAATTGCTGAGAGTAGATTTACTTAATAACCTCTTGTTGTCCTTGGTCAGACCGTGGAGCTGCTCTCCTGCTGTAAAAACTGTTCAGGAGACCGGGGGCTGCTGGGTAATGTAAACATCTGAGAGAAACCAAAAGACACACCTGAGTCCGTGAAAGATTTGTTTACTCTCCTCCAATTTGGGTCTTTTCAATAGCTTCTTTTTTCGAGTACAGTATTTGCGTGCATCAGGGAAACATCTGCTGTTTGTAATGGCTAGAGGACAAATTGTAGCTCTAATGCACTTAAATGAGAGTTTCTTTTTCTTTAATAAGTAAAGCCATAAGTCTACGTCTGCCTGAAATTACGATGGCTGTCTGCATATTAGCAGCAGAACATCAGAGTAATGAAATCAGTTCTGTTTTTCAGGGAGATTACGGTGTTTGATCACAGCAATGAAAGACGTCACCTGTGATTCTCCCCTCTCACCTGTGAGAAGCGACAAGATTAACATCTGTCTGTGTATGTTTGATGTGTGGCTGAGGGGACTGTGTCATCTCACCAGGTGGATGAATAAACAACAGGATTTATGTATTTTTCTCACAACTGTTTTCTGATTTCAGAAACAGTAATCACAGTGTTTCCATTATTTGTTAAACTGATCTGAAAACGTCATCCTCTGACAAACAGAGAAAGTGAAGGTGTGAAGGCAGAGTTGCACTTCTCTGGTTAGGAGGCACATCTGTTGCTCATTGTGTAATTAAACCCTTTGTTTATCAAAACTTGAACACCTTACAGTGCCTGAGTCTCACTTATCATGCACTGTTTTTAAATCAGCACAAGTATAAGTTTATGTTGTCTCTTGTTTAGCTTACGATAGAGAGGAAGACAACCTACAGTCTGTGATTTATGGGGAAAATAAAGAGCTGTTCAGTCAGACAGCTCATGTTTATAATGGTTTGAAATAGGTCTGAGTGTCACCACTGATTTACTGAAACTATTCCATTCTGATCCACAAGGCCCAGATTTGAGTCAGTTCAATCATCGTTGATTCTGAATGCCAATTTAGTTTCATTATGAAAGAGAATATCAGAGACATAATGCTGTGATTTCCACAAGGAACTGTGATAGATATATATTTTGTTTAAAAGGACGGATTAGAAATAAATAAGTTCGTGGACATTAAAAACAGTTTTAGTGACTTGACGATAAGTGAATTCATTGTTTATTGTCATAACTGTTAAAGTAATAAAAGTTAAAAATGTTTAAAAAGTTATAAAGTTATATGTGTTAAAGAGGTTTTTTTTTACAATGGTAAAACTGCTTAAAAAACGTGTTAAAAACACTTTAAAATGTTCTAAAGTTTTTTATCTGAGATCTACATGTTGAGTTTCTGAGAGAGATGCTCTTGATTGATTGCTGATGCCTGCCATGACCGGAATTGAGAGCTCCAGACACAGTGTTGCCAACTTAACGCCTTTGACGTTATATTTAGCGACTCTTTTTCAAAAAGCAACTTGTGGCAAATCTTGTGGCAACTTTTTCTGGTACTAAAAGGAGACTTTGGAGACTGACGTTAAAGCATGTTATGTTCTTACTCTTCTCAATGAGCAGTGGATGCTGCTGTGAGTCCCTCCTAGCTGCATTTCCTTTGATTTGTTGTAGGCTCATGAGTGTAGTTCTAAACATATTTAGGGTGTTTTTGAACCTCTTTTTGTGTCTCCCTCAACGTTACACGTCTCTCCTGCAGCATCCATTACAATTCCAGGTGTGCAAATTAAATGATGACATCATTTAGCAACTTCTAGTGACTTTTAGGACAGCCAATAGCTACTTTCCTCACTGAGGAGTTGGTAACACTGTCCTCACGGCGAAGCTTCATTCCCGCTGAAGCTGCCAAAGAGGAAGCATCGTGTCTGAGTTTAATTTAATTCTATTATCCTTAACAGGTAATATATAAGTATTGGTATAAGTATGTTCTTTTACTTTGAGAGATCATTTTTTGGTTGTTGTATTGTGTTTTGTTAACCTGCTAACTATTGTTAGAAGTTTTCTTTATTATGAATGATCGTGTGTTTCAAGGTGGTTTAACTTTGTTTGATATGCCGCTTCCATAACGCCACAAGGGGACATTGTATCATATTGTAAATGCAGCGTCCAATGAGGCAAGCATGTTTGGATAGTCCCTTTTGGAATTATGGGAAATATAACTGAAGTTTAATGTAGTTATAGAGAGGTTATGACATATAGATATGACAGGTTTAACCTGGAGTGAGATAGTTCTCACTGACAGTTATATGTCTAGAAAGAGTATGTTGGTAAGTAAGCAAGTTGTTCTTACTGGCTGCTTCCTCTCTTCAATAAAGAGCTCAACTTTGTCCAGAGTTCAGCTGTACGTGTCTGTGCTGAGTATCACTACAGGCTACAATATCAAGATTTATATTATGAATTAACTCCAACATGGCCTCAACACGATGGCCAGAGTGCTACAGAAGTCCGAAAAAGTCTTATTTTTTCCAAATAGTTTAAGGCTTCTTTAGACGGTGTGCAATGTCTTCCCTAAGACTCCTAAAACTAAACATTGAGCTGGACTCTTGGCTGCAGTCCTACTTTCACTCTGTTGTTCACTGGCCAGATATTTATGATGTTACACTCCATCTATTCACTTAATCGGCTGTACTGTGAGTAGACATAGACAAACAGTATATCAACGATGTGGATGTAAACTGTCACAGCTCATCATGTCGGCTCCTGTTAGTTTTGTTGCAAAGATTAATGACCATTTTACACTGATGTATGATGTCAGGGCAAGTCTTTGACTTTGGAGTTGCATCAAGATTTCTCAACTTCACTCAAAAGTTAGCACGTCAGTTTAACACCTTCGAGAGTGTTAATGAGGATTTGGAGGGCAGAATTATCTACAACGGGGGGCAAACCTAGGTGAGTGGATAATTTAAAAGATCCATCTATCCATGAATTGATATCTTTCATCCAAATTGATTTGCTTTGTGAAATGGCCTTTTTAAACCAAACCCTAGTTTGAAGTGTTTACCACAGCAGCAGACTATCTGCACTGTTGTTTTCAGCCTCTGTATTATTGAACAGGACTTCCATGTTTTTCATCCAGCCCTCATGGGTCAGTTCTGCTTCATGCTGGAGCTCTTCCATGTTACACGTTGCACACAGATGCTGATCAAAAGGTACCACAGGTTTACAAGATTTCATAACTGGATGGAAGCAGATGTAAGTGGGAATGGCGGTGGGATATTTCAGCTCCACAGTGATTTTTAAAGCAACCTTTGAAGTCGCACTGATTGCAGTGAAGCAGATGGTAGGTATGAGGCTACAGACAGGCCACATGAAGTCTCCACTCAGGAGCTACAAGGATGACCTGATGAGCATCCACATCCCTACAGCATGTGATCACTGGAGCAGCTGATAAGCTTATGATGCAAGAGAGAAAGAGGAAGCTAAAATCAAGCAGTCTGTCAGACCAGAGAGGGAATAGGTTTGACTGCGATTATTTGAGGAAGCTGAAAGTAAAAACATCAGACATGTGCAAAGGACGGAGTCCACAGCTAGACAAAAGCCATTTTTATATAGCAAGTCTGCAAAAGGGCTATAATGCTGCTCCACCATCATCAGAGCTGCCTTTGAACTTTCCTACTGATCCCAAAATGGTGTAATCTAAGTGTTACAGTTTCAATTTCACAATGTGTTACAGAACTGTGGAAGCAGGAGGTAAACACAGCAGGAGCCCCACATACACACGTGTTGATACGTCCTGCATGCTCTGCCAGCTCACAGTGATCCCATCTCGCCTCTGTAATGCCTCTGTTACACAGAACTTCCACCAGATCCGTGTCCGGTCTGTCTGCTGCGGTCCAGCTCCATGCTCTCTCGTCCGTCAACATCCACCGGCTGTGTTTTTTGGAACACAGCACGGAGCAGGACCACTGGACAGCTGGAGTCATGTGACCAAGGTTTTCCCACCGTAATTACTGCATTAATGAATATCCTCCTCTCCTCATCCATGTTGTCTTTCTGGTCCTCTGAAAACCTCTGACCTGTTGACTCCAGGCCTGGCTCTGCTCATCATGATGGTTTGTTGTTGTAGTTAAGTGAAATCGATCTGCGAGTGTTTTATTCTGAAAATTAAGTTTTAATGTTGTTTTGGTGCCTGACTTCCTGTCCCCCTTGATCTGCTTTGTTGAGATTCATGTGTCATGCTCCGGCATCTGGCAAAAATAGAAGTGTTGCGTATCGGATCCTGAGGGCGCCGACCTGCCGGATCAGAAACCGAGCCGGAATGCAACAGATTGGATCCAGTGGAAGTTAACACATTGACTAGAATAGAAACCTATCAGATCCAGTGCCGTGGCCAAGAGGAGACGGAGCAGACACACATCCGGTGGAATGCGGCCCTTACTATCTGTGGGCATGGATGTGGGATCACTTGTCCCACCATCAAGCATCTGAAACATTCATACTGAAGGGGGCTTACATATCATGCCTTTAACTGGCAGTATGGAAAGGACCAATGACACAGTCCTGAGACATGGGACGTCCTTAATGATGAATCTAATACCAGCCTCTGCCCTCTTAACTGTTTGAAATCCAAACACTGTTCCCTGTTAGTTTCTACAGAGTAGGTCAAAGAAAGTTTCCTATAAATAATGTATCCTTGACGATGTTGATAAGGAGTGCACAATTCTACGCCACATGTCTAAATTCAAAGAGGTTGAAGCTTCAGGATAAAGACCCAACTAATGGATACTAAAAAGAGAGAGACGTCAGATTCAGTATGTGTGAATGAAAGACAAGAGGGGTGATATTTAACACATTCAAAGAGAAGCTAGTTATTAAAACAGGAGCATTTTTAAGGTCATAACATACAATATACATGAACACAAAGAAAAACCACTATGCCATAGTAGTGTGGGGGGTAAAGATGCAGTGTGAAGTATATAGCAGCAGTAAGCAGAACAGACTTGTATGTATAAATGAGTGTGTAATTATCTGCATCTAAAAATCATGTCAGCCATCTTGCACCACCATGTCTCTGCAGTAGCAAACACACATGGGTTTTTGTATTTAGTGAAGACGAAGAATAAGAAGAGTGTGGGTGTTGTGCACGTGAGAGAGTTTAGCAAAGGAGTCAATCTAAATCTGACCGCTAGATATCACTAAACATTCCACACACTGCACCTTTAAGAACACAAGACAAAAAACGAAGAGGGTTTCAATGCACCGGTGTATGCACCTTTGATCAGGAAAGGTTAAAGCTGGCAGAAACATTTATCTGTATAAACAGCAGCCTGGCTGTTCTCTTGACAGGTTGAACTAACCAGTAATGTCTGAGCTGTAATTACAGAGAGACTCAACTCTGCCATGTTCAGCCAGGATACTCACTTTGATGAATATTTCAGTGAGGCTTTAAAGGTGTCCACAGAACAGAGAGAGTACTTATTAACACCCAAATTGTAAATGACCAAAGTTTTTAATCCACATAGATTCTCTTCAGGTTTAGTTATTTTCATGAATATTATGATTGTCACATGAAGTAGAAGTGGTCAGGTTGGTAGATTCACTCTACATTTTTTCCTAAATAACACAACCTTAATGGTAGCAACATGTATTTAAAACTCCTCTTGTTCTGACAAGTCAGATTGGAGAAATCGCAGCAGTGCACCTTCTCCTGACACAGCTGTAAGGGAAGGAGAGGTTGAAAAGCAGCAGAGGAAAATCCATTTGTTGGGGACTTGGTATTAAATTGTGCAAACAGCTGTGCCTGGTCGTGCTGAACACAAAAGAAAAGAATAGCCCCGTTTTTAACAAAATGATAGCAGTTCCCAGCACATTTCCCCTGGGTTTCCATCAGGACACACCGCTGTTCTGAATAACTTGACTTTGCATGTGTACTTTCCCTGAGAGAGAGCGAGAAAGAGAAAGAGAGGAGGGGGAGGAGGAGGAGGAGGAAAGGCTAACAACATTGACAGGCTAAAACAAAGAGAAGTAAAGCCCACTAAATTAGCACCACAGGGGATGGCAGAACTGTCCGGAGATGATAGTGACATGCTGAAATGAGACATTTTGCAAGCGGCGTCCATTAGGAAGCATTCTGTGTAATGCCCTCAGTTAATATGACTGCAGTGTTGTCCGCCCCATTGCCTCCTCAACACGTGAATTAAACATGCTTATCTGCCCCCTGCAATTTACCCAAATTGCTGTGTACACAGTTGGAATAGGGTGGCATCAGTTTGTGTCTGTGTGTGTGTCCCTGCATGTTAAAGGGTGTCTAACCAAGCAGCAAAATAGAGGAGTCGCCATTAGACCCCCCTTTCCAAAGATTTAACCACAACAAACTGATGTCCTACCAGCTGTTCCCATCAACACACACACATGCACGCTTATGTTAAATCTCCTGTGAGTATATATCCAGCACAGCCTGCCGTGCATTTTGCAATCACCCATGCTACCCAGAAATTACAGGCTGTTCCTTTACCAAGGAGCATGCTGGGAGATGAATGGCTGATCACAGTGACCACACTGCTGAAACTATTACGCTGCTGCCGGTTCCTGTCAGCGTACGACTCCACGGGGAAAATTGTCAAACCACGGCACACTTTTCATTTGTTCTATTTTGATATGAGCCAGGACTGCCGGTTGAAAATGATGGGAACAGTGTGAATTCACAGATTAAGTGCGAGTCGGAACACCAGCGGATGAATAGATCGAAATCCCTGCTGCCAAAAGGAACACAGGCAGAGAGGATGACAAAAGCTGCTTCATGTACCACACCAGCAGCTTTATGAGATTGATGCAACAATTCCGCTTTCTTCAGGCTATTAGTGGTGATAAATTAAGGAGGGGAAATGAGCTTTTAGGCGCTGCTGTTGTGTAGTGTGCTGTGATGGTCTGGTTTAAACTAAGACACAACAAATGACAAATAGCTGAAAACACATACACCAAGTTCAGAGCAGACAGGAAAAGCTCAACACTTTTGACCTGGTATCACGTCCTCCCAGACCATATTCTTTCACTGCTCTGAAGTCCACTTCTGATGCTCCTTTGCACATTGTAGGCTCCGGCCTGACCTGATCTGACCTGACCTGACCTGACCTGACCTGACCTGACCTGACCTGACCTGACCTGACCTGACCTGACCTGACCTGACCTGACCTGACTGTGGATAACCAGACCCTTAAACAACAAACTGTTGTGACAGCTCTCTAATCAGAAACAGCATTCACTCCTCAGCAGTTTAAGGCTCAGTAGCTCCCCTGTTGGCTTGAACACCATGTGCCAGCATTTGCTCCCCTTGCGCGCCAACAAGCCTTGCTTGCCCATAACTCTGTTGCAACTGCTGAGGAGCAAAGCACCTCTTCAGCCTCTCCAGTACCAAGTATCTCCACATTGGCCGCAGTACCAAGTACTTCTAGATCAGCTGCAGTGCCACCAACACATGGTAGAGGTCACGGAGATCTGCGCACCCGAGCACTGTCCAGCTTTCAACCTAGAGCATAGAGAACCAGAAGTACTTCAAGAGGCCAGACCACAGGCCAGAGCAGAGCTTCATCCAGGTCCAGGTCTCTGCAGAGCACTCATACACAGTTAGGATCAGGAGTCACTGCCTGGGAGACGGAGACAGACCCGGATGTGCGGTATACTTCACTGCGGTATCAAACAGTGAGGACCATGGACATCAGCTGAACTCACCAAGTACTTACTCAGCACTGGACCTTTTCCAACTTTTCTTTACAAACACAGTAACACAAACAGTTGCCTCCAATACCAATAAGCAGGCTGCCAAAAACCTCGCAAAAAGAAATTATGCATAGACTGACATGGACACACAAGAACTTTTCAAATATATTGGACTGACCTTTTTCTTTGCACTGGTGAAACTGGATAACATCCAAGATTACTGGAAGAAAGCAATTTTCAGCATACCATTATCAGCCACTGTAATGCCACGTGACCGGGTAAAATCCTGGAACATTCATATGAGTGTACCCAGACAAGGACATAGAGAATGACCGCAAGAAAAGAACGCCAGACCATGATCGTCTTTTCAGATTAAGCCGACTCATAGACACAAGAAAACAAGCTTGTTTGGCATTCTATCATCCCAGGCAGAACCTGTCTACAGATTAGAGGATGGAAAGGCACACACAGGGATGACCCAGTATATGAAGGCTAAGCCCACTAAGTGGGGATCCAAGCTTTTTGTTTTGGCAGACAGTAGCAGCAACTACACCCTGGACTTTGTGGTCTACACAAGCAAGTCTGTGTATACCACAGGTGTTGGGCTTGCAATTACCCCTCTAACGCTACGCTCCCAACATGCAGGTCTGCTTATCGTACCTAAAGTCTCTAAAAGTAGTATGGGAGGGAGAACCCTCAGTTATCAGGCCCCTCTCCTCTGGAATCATCTACCAGTCAGGGTCCAGGAGGCAGACACTCTCCACTTTTAAGATTAGGCTTAAAACTTTCCATTTTTATAAAGCTTATAGTTAGAGCGGGCTCAGGCTTTGACCATCTCTTAGTTATGCTGCTATAGGCTTAAGGCTGATTTATACTTCTGCGTCAAATTGACGGCGTAGGCTACGCCTGGGGTCCCCATAGCTCCCGTACCTCTGTAGAGGCCTACGCACGTAGCTGACGTGCACCTCCTCCACAATGTAACTACGCATAGAATCGACGTGGACCGGAAACCCTGTGATTGGTCCGCTCTGCGGCATTGTATTTCCAACATTTACAGCACTTCCAGGATCCAGGACATCGGCCACACATCAACCATGTATTTCATCTCATCCTCTCTATTCTTCCCTGTAATCATGTCTGTATGATAAACAGCAACATGTATCAGCTGTAGATTAACATTACACGCTCTGAGTTGCTGTGGAAAAGTAAACAGAGATCAGAGCGGGGCCGGAAGCAGGTTACCGACTATCAGAGAGACCACACTGCCCTCAAGCGTTTCAGTTGAAAATTGCTGCGCAACACGGACACATCAACGCACAAATATGTGGGGCTCATGTCCGCGTCAGCCCCTGCTGCATGGAGGTGACGCAGAAGTATAAATATGCCTTTAGACTGCTGGGGGAACTGGCACACTGGGATCCTATCACCCCCTCCGCCCCCCATTACTTACTTTAACTCTCCCTGTCCCCACACATCAGCAGATGTGTGTCTAACATGATTCTGGTCCTGCTTGAGGTTTCTGCCTGTTAAAGGAAGTTTGTCCTTGCCACTGTGGGAGTTTTTGTAATTAACTGATTAACTGACACTCATTTCTGAGTGTTTTTACCTTCAGACTAGTTGGCTGGTTGGAATAAAAAAAATATGTTTAAAGGACTAGCCAAATTAGTTGTTTCAGTACATCCATAACAGCAAAGCCGCTGGGAGTTTTTGTAATTAACTTTCACTGATTTCTTTTTGGATATTATTTTCTCTCAAACAGAGAACATCCGTGGTTGATGAGCAAACTTACCTGTTCTCTCTTCATCTCCCTCTATCCCTCTCTACAACACGGTCTCAGCAGATGTGTGTCTAACATGTGGTCAATCTGGTCCTCTTGGTGGTTTCTGCCTGTTAAAGGAAGTTTGTCCTTGACACTGTAACTTGCTAAATGCTGCAAAGTGCTCTGCTCATGGTGGATTAAGATGAGATCAGACTGAGTCCTGTCTGTAAGATGGGACTGGATTTGATCCTGTCTTGATGTTGGGTCTTTGTTAATAATAGAACATAGAGTACAGTCTAGACCTGCTCTATTTGGAAAGAGTCTTCAGATAACATTTGTTGGGATTTAGGGCTGTATAAATAAAGATTGGTAGATTAAATGATTGACTGTTTGATGCACTCGGTGCAGTACAGAGATGGTACATAAAAGCGCTTTACCACGTTACGCTTTAGAAACGTTTACAGAACTTGTTTGTCATGAAACAAATTTTTGTTCAAGTATTTTTTTTACATTTGCTTCAGATTGTGTTGAAGATGTTCAACTTTGTCAGACATTAACCGCACAAAATGAAACATGATCTCAGAGAGATGAGGTTAAAATACAACAGATTCAGCCTGCACTAAGTTACGTTGAAGTTTGAGTGTAGGTTCAACACATACACACACACACAGACACACACATACACAGAATATGGACGTTTTTCAATGCCCGCCCTAAGGGGCCATGCTTCCAACACATCAGCTTAAAGGAAAAACTGTTGACCCACCAACAGATGCCACATTAAAGAGGTGAAACACGTTTTCCACTTCACCTGTCAGCGGTCATAATGTTATGACTGAAAGGGGTTTCTATTCAGTGTCCATGGAAACAACTATCAAACATTGTGAACCCGCTGAACTACCTGCCAGCTGGATGCCACAACATTTTCTGCAGTCGGACTCTGATGAGACAGAGACTTGATCATTGGTTGAGATGGTGCAAATGCGCTGATTTGAACTGTCTGGGTTCACCGTCTAACTCAATAAATGATTGCTGCAGAAATCTTTGTGTCCTTTCCATCAGAGTCTCAGTTTGGACAAACAACTCTCTCACTTTATGATGAACATTTTATAGTCGACTGAATCACAATACAACTTTTCATTATCAACTATTGAATAGCCAGCATCTCTCTGCAGTATGAAGGCTGGACCAAAACCAAGTTGCAATGTACAGTCTGTAACTCGTGACTGACATCCCACACTGTGCTGGGAAGTAAAGCAAACTGACAGAAAGCACAGGGTGTTGAAGATGGGGCATATACTGTGCAAAAATAATAAACCCATCATTAAAGAGTGTACGGTATCAAGGTAAACTTACAGCATAAATGATGCAGGTCATTAATGACAGTCCCTCTGAATGTATTTAGTAATGTAAAGATCAGCTACAGACTTAAGCTTCATGCTTAAATAATGTTATCCGCAGTCACTGTGTTTTCATTTAATCAGTAGATCCTATGGTTAGCTTAACGCACATGGCTTCAATGACGGTCTGACTGTTATTCATATTTTTATTTGAGTGCCTTAATTTGCAAATGTGGGCAATTTGGGTGGTAATAAAGTATTTGGAGATTGTTGTATCTGTAATGTAAATGTTCAGGTAATGCTTTGTCCATTCCTGTTATTGTTTATTGTGGAAATGTGTTTGTTTCTCTTTTGCAGTACCACAGACATGTATATGTCCCATGTTTGCACCTTTAGAAAGACTCATCAAAGCTTTTAAGGAAGAAAGCTGTCTGCATCTAATAGACACCCCTGGAGCAAAGTGTGAAATTAAGACCCAGAAAGATATCACATTTTATGCAGTCCTTTGACCCTCAATAACACCTTCCATATTACCAAGTAAAAGCCGTGTCTATATCCTCAGCCACCTGATTTGCATACCGCAGCTCAAGGCAGCCTGATTAGCAAACCCATCTGCAGCAACATTTGAGATAGAAATTGCTCTTGGCAGGGTCGTAGAAACGCCATTGAAGATTGAGTGAGCTGATGGTCAGGTGATCAGGGTTCAGGGGAAACTAAAAGCAGACAATGAATTTCTGTTATAATGTACACTTTGACGTTTTCACCCAACCTTTACTGTGTGTGTTTTTCACTTAACATTAAGGTAGGTATAGTCTAACTAGAAAGGATGTACAGATTAATTTTGGTCCCCGGGCCTGGTGAGATAATGGCATGATCACTCTGATACGCTGGTTTGCATTTTTTTGTGAGTGTATCAGGTTGCACCTTATGAATTTCACCACAACATTTACACTCCTTATATTCCTTATTTTGGGTTTCCTTTGTTCCCCCTACCCATGTATTCTAGTCTGTGTATGTGTGCCTGTGTGCGTGACAAAGTAGGTATGTACCTGAGGTGCGCGCTCTGGTTAAAGCCAATTCTTGCACGATCAGAGGTAAGTCAATATTAAGTTATGCTCTGCTGATAAATGTTAAACTTTGTAAATAAAGATTCATTCATACATTCTGTTCTGTGTAGTAAGTTGACTGATCAAAGATCAGTCCTGCAAAGTTTGAGTTCTTTAATTGAGGATATGAATGTGTTTTGACATTAAAGAGTCACTAAACCCCCATTTTCTGTTCTCCCTTGTGTCCACAGCACTGGAAACTCTGTGACATGTGCACACAGGTAGGCTAACGTTCTGCAGACAAGCTGAATGAAGCCTGTTTGAAAACTCACAGATGCACACAATGATCACCTGTGCTCACTGCAACAGTCTAGACATTGAGATTACTTGTAATCTGCTTTTTGGCTTTTTAAAAAAATCTCTGTTAAATACATTTGTTGTTGTTTGGCTTTTGTGTTATTTTGTGTCGTTCTATCAGTGCTGACACGTCGTGACAATCATTTAACAGCCTCAGGGGACAGTGGGGTCCCACCGTTATTTTGTTGGTTGCTAACTGAAAAGTTGGGGAACCCCTGAGCCAAGCTGACGGGTAGCCCCTGAGGAAAAAACACATTATTACAAGTACATCAAAAACTGCACTCAAAAAAAAACTAACTATGCCTTCATTAGAAAAATATTGCAGATTAGAATGAAACTTACAAAAAAGAGGTCTAAGGAAATGTGCACTGTCCTTCAGTTTTGGAAATGAGCAATTCAACACCATTCTAGAAGCAAAAGAAAAAAAGAAAAATGTGGGCTATGAGCTAACTTCATCCCGTGCAGCATCAGATTATCAAATCCCTCATGAACATCATTGTTTATTAAAGAATTGTGTATTGAATGCAAAGTGTGTGGAAAAAAATATGACTGTTCAATCACTCAATCCGGCTTTATTTATACATCCCCAAATCACAACAAATGTTATCTGAAGACTCTTTCCAAACAGAGCAGGTCTAGACTGTACTCTATGTTCTATTATTAACAAAGACCCAACATCAAGACAGGATCAGATCCAGTCCCATCTTACAGACAGGACTCAGTCTGATCTCATCTTAATCCACCATGAGCAGAGCACTTTGCAGCATTTAGCAAGTTACAGTGGCAAGGACAAACTTCCTTTAACAGGCAGAAACCTCTAACAGGACCAGACTCATGTTAGACATACATCTGCTGAGACCGTGTTGGAGAGAGGGATAGAGGGAGATGAAGAGAGAACAGGTAAGTTTGCTCATCAACCACAGACGTTCTCTGTTTGAGAGAAAATAATATCCCAAAAAAAATCAGTGAAAGTTAATTACAAAAACTCCCAGCGGCTTTGCTGTTATGGATGTACTGAAACAACTAATTTGCTAGTCCTTTAAACACATTTATTTTATTCCAACCAGCCAACTAGTCTGAAGGTAAAAACACAGAAAAAAGTAAAAACTGGGCACAATTTATCACAGAGTCCCAGGGTAAATGACATCAACAGATTTGCAGAGTGTGGCTACGTTAGCAGCTTCATCCTTCAGTCCTTCCTGCAGGTTATCGTCCACATCCTTTAACAGGCAGAAACCTTGAGCAGAACCAGACTCATGTTAGACAGAAATCTGCTGAGACCATGTTGGAAAGAGGGATAGAGGGAGATGAAGAGAGAGAGAGATGTAATATATATAATTATTACATTACTATATGTAATGCTTTGGCAACAAAATGTCTTTGTTCATACCATAAAGCAAATTGAATTGAATTGAATTGAATTGAATTGAATTAAATTAAATTGAATTGAATTGAATTGAAATTGAAATTGAAATTGAAATTGAAATTGATAGTGATAAGACAGATAATATAGTTATAGCAGCTGGAGTCTGGCACGTCAACGGCAGAGATCCAGAGGAACCTACGAGACAAGGGAGCTCAGGGACTCCAGAATGGTCTATGGTTAGTAACTTTAATATGTAACTGTGGTCTGGTTCATTGCTGGAGTAAACAGCATGTAAATAATTAAATTTAAATTCCTCCAGGTGTTATACATTTTTTTGTCAGAGAGGGGAAGAAAACAGTCACAGACCTCTCCAGGCTCATCACACTCTAGCTTAGAGACGACTCTACCCCGAGGAATGCTAGCAGCCCACGAGTGTGGCATTTGATAGGGTCTGTCATCACGCCTTTGGATATGCATGAGGGGAAAAAAAGACACTGTTTACACTGACCATATACACTATACGCTGTATATTACTGCAGGTTTGGATGCATGGGAGTTTGAATATTCTGGGTCAGCATGGTTAGAAGTGATCAGAAAATAGAGTTAGCTATCAACAGGTAGGTTCTGCAACATCACTGCAAAGAAGAAGCTGCGCCTAAAGGCAAGAATCTTAATTTACTCCACACATGTTCCCCTTCTCCCCTGTGGTCATGAGTTCTAACAAGTGACCAACAGAGTGATATCCTGGATTTGACAAGCTGAAATGAGTTTTCCTCGCAGTCAGGGTGAGGGAAACCTTTAGCACAGTTTGAGGAGTTTTCATATCTGGAGGCAGCCTCACGTACAAGTGCAATTTTGTTGGTTCAGTCCTACATCAGGATGTCTTCTGATTGTCCCAGTGTGGTCTACTGTGTCGTCTTCCTTGGAGGAGACCCTGAGGCAGGCCTAGACCAGGCTGCAGGATTCACATATCTCACCTGGCTTTGGAAGGCCCCAGGCCACCGCCAGAGGAGCGGGAGGGTATGAAGGGTGAGAGGATTGTCCGGGTTTGACCAGCCAATCACTACAGCAGCGCAGGGTATCTCTTACCATGTTGAAATAGCAAATATAACTTTATTTATAGAGCAACTTTAAAAACAAGGCTAAACAAAGTGCTTTGACACACAAGCAAAAACATTCCCAAATGACGAGAGAGGACCACAGATTTGGGATGATGTAAGAGATAACAAGAGACAGAAACAGTTGGAAAATACAAAATGAGATCAAAGTGATAAAGAGAGAGAGAAACAATAAAGAGATAAAAGCATTAAGAGGATAAAAGCAATAATATAAATAAAAGTAAAATGAACATCTAAAAGCCATATAAGCAATAAAAGAAAATGAAAACAGTAAGAAGGGAAAAGCTTTTAAAAAAAAAGACTGTCTGTGTAATGACGAAAGGAAATTGGAGTAAAAGTCGCGGCCGTGGATTCGTATTACTTTGTTTTGATTTATGTCAAAGAGAAAATGTAAGAAAGGGAGAGAGAGGGGGAAGGCAGAGACAATAAAAATGATATTCATGTCCTCTAGCAACAATCAGTTCTTTTGAGAATGGTGTCTCTCATGAATGCAAGCATTAGAGTGTTTACTTTTTTACTTCACCTTATCTTTTCATGTTACTGAGAAACAGAAGAAGTCACTCTTTGATGTGAAGACCCTGGTTTTGTTTTTTTTACTTGTCTGCTGAGTTGTGGGACTGGAATCCTGGTTTCAAGACTTGTGACTCAACTTGGACTCATGCACGAATGACTTGGACCTGGACTGAAAAGATGGAGAAGAGGACTGTAACTCATTTGTTGACAGGCGGTTTCATTTTTTTTGTTTTTTAGTAATATGCAGCTGTAGTGATTTATTCAGTTTTGAGCTAGGGCTGATGTGTGTTCACCTGCATGCACGTTCACCTGTTGTTTGGTTCAGAAACAGTTCCTGCAGGATGCCTAAAGAGCTGCCATGAAATGTGTATTTGCTGATTTAAAATAAAAGCAAACAAGAGCAGAGCAACCTTGGATAAAAGAACCATTGAGTAGGAGGAAGCCCAGATTTTAACAGACATCTGTCCAGCATGCACCAAGAAAAGTGAGTGAGATGCCAAAGATACCTGAATTGTTGATTACTGTAACAAGCTAACGATAATGAGAGAACTAAGGCTGTCAATTGAATTTAATCATGGTTAATCACATTTGTAATTGCGTGTTTAAAATTCCATCATTTTGTATTTTAAAACTGTTGTTAAGTTCTTATTAACAAAGTAAACCAATTATTACCGGTGTCCTGATTTGGGAATCAAATGATTTAATGAAACGTTTTTATGATCTTGACTTTTAGATTAATTATTTAGATAAATGCTGCAATGTCGTCTGAATCCATGAATTTTATACTGTCCATACATATGAACAATAAAACAATAACACTGTCACATATTAACAAATATGCAGGAATGCATGTACAAAATGTCCAATCAGTGTCAATTTGGTGTGCAGTTGTTCTTTGATCATGCCATGGGTTGCTTTTGTTTTGTGTTTTCTTTGTTGTCTCATGGGTTTTATTTCTGGCTTCACTTTGTGTGTTTCTTTGATTCATGTTCTGTGTTTTCTCTGTTGCCTTTTTTGGTGTTCTAGTGTTTAATGTTTTGTCTTGTTGCTACCTGTGTTTTCCTGTGGTCTTGAGTTGGTTTTCAGTGTTTATTTTGTAGAATATTCTTGTGTTAAGTTTAGGGTTACTACCTGTGTTTTCCCACCTTTGTGATTGTCTTCACCTGAGTCTTGTTGTCCTCACCTGTGTGTATTCACTCATTACCCAGTGTGTCTATTTAGTCTCTGTTTCCTCCCTTCTGTGTCGGTTCATTGTGCTTCTGTGCTTCTGTTGTGTCATGTTGATTCCCGTCTTCCTGTGTTTCTTTAGTTCCCTGGATTTTTTTGAAGTAAGTTTGATTTATACCTGTTTTCTTAGTTTATTAAAGTCCCTTATTTTTTTTATCTGCACCTGGGTCCTCCCCTTCTTTCTACACCCATGACAGATAATTTGCATTACTGTTCCCCAAAACAAAAAGAGTTCCTGGTCCCATATACATCTTCCTATTCACTCAGACATACACAGCATCCCTTCTTCAATTGTTCCCAGAATCTATAAAGAAATTGGTTGCAGGTCATTTGAATACAAAGCTCCATCCGATTGGATCCTCCCTTTTTTCTTAAGTCCATCACCTCTTTCCACTGATTTAAGTCAAATTAATTCACTTATTTAAAAACAAGCTGTTCTTGTTTCTGACTTTGCTTACATATTAATGTGCTTTATTGCTGCTTTTCATATTGTTGATATTGTTCCTTATCAAGATCTTGTTTAACAGCTGAGTGATGGTGATGGGGTGAGAGAGAGTTGTCTGTATTGGTGTAATTGTGTCTGTTACGATGTACTGTTTCGTATGTAATTTACTTTGTTTTGTTTGGACTCCTTTAAAAAATGAGATGCTGCATCTCAAGGGGCTATCCTATAAAAGATTAAGGTAACACTTTATATTAACTACACACTTTTAAACATTAATTAATACTTAATTAATCATCTGTAAAGCATTGTTCATACATCAATACTCATTTGTATATAATGTAAAAACACAGTTATAAATATTTTTTTATTCATGAATATGACTCTTTATAATGTGTTAACTAACTCTTTGTTCATACTTTATAAATGATGGATTCACCAAATACAAATGAGCTATTATGGTCATTATAAACCAGTTATAAACACATTTACAGATTATGGTTCTAACATTTAGTAAGGGTTAGTGAACACCTTATTACATAGAAAATTATGATTAATCAAGGTAGTCACAAAGGACTTATAAGCTGCTTGTTCATGGTTTTGTGAGCTGATCTAAAGTGAGGACTTGCTTTACAAAGCATTCATTAATGAGATTTAAGACCAGCAGCACTTTAAAACACAGAATCCAAGTTATTGTTCAGTTTTGCAGCTGCATTTTAACTTGTGTTTACAAATGGTTTCATACAGCCAGCGTTTAAATGTTACTGTGTCTTTTTATATATTTGATATGTCATATTTTATTTGAGTTTTTCCACTGTGAGCACTTTAAGTTTGAGAGATTCTCTTTTTCAGTTGCAGAGTATTTTAAGTTCATATGAAGAGTTACTTTGATAAACGCAGTTTTATACAGAGGTTGTTTCCTTTTAATAAACACAAGTACATGTGTTGTGTCTGTTTCCTTATTCTGTCGAATCAATATCTGTGACTTCTGTGTTTTAAGGTGCTGCTGGTCTTAAATCTCATTAATGAATGCTTTGTAAAGCATATAAAGTCCTCACTTTAGATCAGCTCACAAAACCATGAACAAGCAGCTTATAAGTCCTTTGTGACTACCTTAATTAATCATAATTTGCTATGTAATAAGGTGTTAACTAACCCTTACTAAATAAAACATTTATAACTGTGTTTGTACATGATATACAAATGAGTATTATTGTATGAACAATGCTTTACAGATGATGAGTTAAGTAGTTATTAATGCTTAATTAATGCTTACCTAATGCTTAAAAGTGTATAGTTAATATAAAGTGTTACCAAGATTAAATTCAATGACTCACTGACATCAAGTGATTCCTTGTTTATGCAACAGCATTCACACTCTTGAGGAGTTCCATTTTAGTTGCTTTCTCTGTTTCATACAGGTCTTGTATGTGTGAAACTATTGTTCCTCAGGACAGTGAGATAACTGACTGGTCACAACATGCCAACCTGAGGACGTCCTTTAGATCCCAGTCTTCCACAATGTTGGCCGACCTGCATTCAGTTGCCACCCAGTTAGCAGTGCTGTGGTTAACTTCTTCAATCCACAGGTCTGTTATTCACAAAATCCATCTCTGCTTTTGTGAGGCGGTTACTTGCTGACATCAGCCTGATTAGCTGCAACTTTATGCTAGATCGTAGCAGGGATGTAACAACACAGTAATCCTACAGTTCAATATATACCTTGATTGTTTTGTCATGGTTTTGTTTGGTTTGTAGTGTTTTTTTCTGTTTTTTTCTGATCAGAATGGTCCAGGTGTGAAAAAGACATGTCAGTGGTGAATACTCATCTTTTCTCTGATATGTAACTTCTCTTTTTCTAATTAAAAGTATTTCAAACATCAGTCTGAATGTGAGTGAGTCATGAAATAATGAACAAATTCCTCCAACATTCTTTAAGTAAGAATTCAAATCACTCAAATGAACTCTGCAGCGGAGCCTCTTTCATATTAAGAAGGTGATTTTGTTGAAAGGTTTGGCATTGAAGTGGCTTCCTTGAAAAGTTACAAGGTTCAGCCATCATGGACATCATTTACCTTTTACATTTATCTTTCGCTCTTTCATTAGCGTAGCCACATGGTCCGTCTCCCTGCTAACCTGACACCTTCTGCCATTTATGTGTATTTTTCAGCAACTCGCCCGTACCAACCAGACCTTCAGCCTCACTTCTGACAGCTTCACTCTGTTCCCATCACTTCATATTCACGACCTGTGAATCATTTTCATCAGCAGCTTCTTTTTTAACATCATGTCAATCACTTCACCAGAACTTTTTTTTTCCACCGAAAAACACATCACATGTCTCCGCCAATCACTATCTCTGCTGCTCAGACTCTGATCCACGATTTCTTCATATCCAGGATTGACTGTAAGAACATTCATATGGTTCATTCTCCAAAGTCCTCATTTGACTCCAGAACATCCTCAACTCTGCTGCTCACCTGTTCCTCCACACATCCACTTCACAGTCCTTCTCCTTACCTAGGCCCTCCACAACCAGACCCCTTCTCCCCTCACTTACCTGCTCCACCTCCTAAAATGTATCATTAAGATTATTAACTCTACTGCAGTGGAACTGATACTACTTCAAACAGTCTAAACTAGGACAGAATGGACATTTGATTTAGTGAAATTCAGAGTTAAACAGATGTTAGTTCAGACACAGAGACTCTTCTCAGTAAGAACAGCTGTTAAGCTCCCAAAAGCTGCAATGTGCACTGATGAGCGTCATCATTTTGGCAACACTTTGCTTGATACACTGCTTCTTTTTGGAATGCCACCCCCCTACGTACTTCTAAAATCTGACAGAAGTGGTATTTTGCCAAGTGTTGGGGGAAGTATGTGAGTCATGAGCAGCTCATGGGTCTTACACAGCTGGGGAAAGATTGATCTGACGGCGCTGTACTTTCTGTTAAAACTTGTTACTTGTTATAAGAATGTGCCTGATCACAAATGGCAGGGAGATTTTTAAGTGCAGACACTTATGAGATTTTTCAGGAGCGATGAAAACATTTAAAGGAAATATCCTTGAAGTGATACTCGAAAGACAGAATCTGGCTAAAGTTGCAATCACTCCACCTTTGACCCGAGAGTAGAAAAGGCAGCGAAGGCAGCAGTTGGATGCCCCTCGGAAAGATAAAACAAGATAAAGTACCCTCTACTGTGGCCAAATCTGCAAAGGAAACATGATGAAAAGCCCTCCTGGCTATCCCTCAAGTGGGAAAACATGAACTAGGACATGAAAAGGTGCCCTGAAAAAGATGTGAGAGAATAAGTGATCCTCCAAATTGTTAGAATTTAAAAAGTTCCTTCTGCTGTAAGCTTTTTATGAAGCAAAAAAACCAGCAATACTTTCATCTGAGCCCCTCCTGATGATGTCATTGGGGTTATTTTGGCGTGGGATTAACACTTTAAAAAGGCAGAGAGCCTGTGTCACAAAGTGGGTTTGTGGTTTTAGTAAGAAATGGGGCTCAGAGGCAGGAAGGGTCTGATAAAAGATTAAGCTGCATTCAAGGAAATTAAAAATCCAGATTTTTTTTTTTGCCTGACCCTCTGACTAAAGGATATATCAGCGTCTACTACTTATAACTTATAGCATCTTTACTTGTATAACTTGCCTCTTGTCCTCCAACTTAAGATGGTTCAAACCGCTGGAGTACTCTTCTAATATCTTTGTAGTTTTAATGATATGCTGTTTGTATAAAATGCACCATTAGTGTTTGTAATGACTGAGAGACGATGATCAAATTCATCTCTTTCTTCTATTTCCAGTCCAACAAAAGTCCACTTTTCAGGCTGTGTGCATCAACATGTTTATCAGATTGAAAAATGGGTACATATTGTTATGCATTTCTTTAAACTTCATGCTATTTTGTCTCTTTTCGCACACCATGTCAAGCCATCGCAGCGTCCTGCATCTTCCCGCTGCTTTCATGATGGAAAATAAAGATGAACAGCACACTTCACTTCAAAAAACTCCCAGAGGGCTCAGTGGATAAGTGAACGAATCTGCACTTTGTGTCAATCAGAATTAGAATATTGATTGAAGAACACAGAGGTGTTCATCAATCAATATTTTCTGGATAGCGCCAAATTACAACAAGCGTTATCTGAAGACTGTTGCCAAACAGAGCAGGTCTAGACCGTACTCTATGTTCTATTATTAACAAAGGCCCAACATCAAGACAGGATAGGATCCAGTCCCATCTTACAGACAGGACTCAGTCTGATCTCATCTTAATCCACCATGAGAAGAGCACTTTGCAACATTTAGCAAGTTACAGTGGCAAGGACAAACTTCCTTTAACAGGCAGAGACCTCCATCAGGACCAGACTCATGTTAGACACACATCTGCTGAGGCCGTGTTGGAGAGAGGGATAGAGGGAGATAAAGAGAGAGAGATGATAGTGGTGAGACGGATAGTAGTAGTTGTAGCAGCTGGAGTCTGGCATGTCCACAGCAGCAGAGATCCAGAGGAACCTACGAGACAAGGGAGATGAGGGACTCCAGAAAGGTCTACGGTTACTGACTTTAATGGGACATATTTGACACTACAATCAAAATTTCCCTAATCTCAACAAAAATAAACTAGCATGCTAATATTTATAAACAGAAGTGCATATTGACTGAAGGCTGATGACTGTTATCTCTTAAAGTGCTTAAAATATTCACAAATTACAAAATACTGTTTTCTGTTAATCTTTGGAACAAAGTATGATACCAGAAACACAATATTTAATGTGACATGAAATAAACTGGAGCCAAAAATAAAACCAGACTCTTATTTTGTAATCAACAAAAATAAGTTTGATCGGCGGCGCCATCGCTGCTCAGACAAGACACAAAGTAAAAGTGAAGTCTCTGCTCATCCACAAAATCATACACATTAACTACTTTTCAACATCAGTACAGCTTGTTTGTAGTGGATACCAACATTTTCATGCATTTAAACACGCTTACAATGCTAACAAACCTGTGTAAAACAGGAGAACGGATGAGAGAGGCAGGCGTGCTCATGTACAGTGCAGCTTTACTCTGTAGAATGAGGAAGTAGTGAGGGTCTGCTATCAGTCCCTGGAGAAAAGCACAGCTCCACACTGCCTGCTGGCAAGATGCACAGGCTGTATTAGAGTGAAACTTTGCACTCTTACCCAGGACTTCCACCACATCCATGTATGGTCCAGTGTGTAATTTGGCCACTTGATGATTTCATAGAAACAAAGCTTAGCTGGAAATAATAAGGATTCTCTGTGTGCATGTAAAAAAAACACTACTACTACTACTACTACTACTACTACTACTTCTACTACTACTACTACTACTACTACTAATAATAATAATAATAATAATAATAATAATAATAATAATAATAATAATGATACCTTTATTTTATACAGTGCTTTTAAAAACAAATTACTAAGCACATTACGAACAATTAAAAATGCAGTTGGCAGCAATTAAGAACATATTATCCAACAAAAGTATTAAAACAAGCATCAAAGCAATAAAGCATAAAATCAATAAAAAGCAACTCTTAAATAGTGAGTTTGTAAAAGTGGTAGTGTGTTAGCTCCCCTGATCCCCTCCGGCAGGTCATTCCACAGTTTAGGGGCACAAACAGAAAAGGCTCGATCACCTTTGGTTTTACAGTTTGAGTGAGGAATACTTAGTGATGACCAACCGGAGGATTGGAGGATTTCTCAGTCCTGAGAAATGGTCTGAACTGGAAAATAAGCTGTTTTTGAGCAGTGTTTTCATAGTCATGGATGTTTTTTTGGTAATGCTTACTTACACATTACATTTTGATATTCTTTATGAATTTTAAATATTTCAAGTTACGTTCCCAGATGCTACAAGTTTGCGTGTTGAAAATTAATGATAAATGAATGAAGAAAGAAAATGAGAGCAGCTATTTGCAATGCTATTTTGCAATAGTAAATCTCCATACAACCTTGGGAAGGGGTAAAACCTTTTGATATGCTATAATAATAAGAATCCAGGAGCCTGCTGCTGAATTTTCTCTGACCTGGCAAACCGGTTTATGACTTGTACCGGTATGATTTATTTGACATTTTTTGACCTATATTTTTACACCTGTGCATAATTGTCTAAGTGGTTTCCAATTCTTTGTTATGTTTGTTGTTTGATCATAACCTCTTAAGTTATATCAGTAGCCCTTTTGTTTGAAAGAAAGTGGTCTTTAGCATAAAGTGGTATAGCATTAGTGATCATCATGTTAGCTGTAGAAAGTAGCTGTTTGGAATGGAACTGATGTTATGATGCACTCATTATGACATAACAACTGTTGAATTCTGAGGGGTATAAATAAGACCACCGGTCAGTTAAACCTTCACTGCAAAACTATTCACTGACCCAGTTAGTTGAAGATCCCCTTGTAGTATATTTGTTTGGAAAACCTCTTAGTGATTGAAATGTCTCAGAGTTCAGCCTCAACCCGCCGTCTGTCGGCTGATAAAGACTGTGTGGTGAAACCGAACGACATCGTCAACAGCAGCACCACTTGTTACCTCGTCCAGGACTTTGTTGGCAAAGGATGCTTCGGCAAAGTTGCCAAGTCCGTGAACTTATTCACAGCAAAGGACGTAGCTCTTAAGATCGTAACATCTGAGGACAGCAGAGCCTCAAAAAGAGAGGTATAGATCCTTCAAGTCTTTAAAAGAATGTTTTTTTGTACTTTGTGATATATTTTAAATAGTGTATTTAACGTAGAGTCATTTTATTTTTCTGTAACAGCTCAAAATGCTCCAGGCTATCCGTGGTCTTGACCCAGTCAAGACAAATGTGGTTGAGTTCTTTGAGACGTTTGAGCACAGAGGTCTGACCTGTCTGGCTTTTGAGAAGCTGGACAGAGACATGTTCCAGCTTTTGATGGACAGACATGCGAAGCCTCTGTCACTCACTGAGATAAGACCAATTGCACATCAGGTAAAGAATTTGTGGCTAAGGATGAATAAAATAATGAAGTGAAACAGATTTGTACTTCATAAAGAGAACATGTACTTTGCACCTGTAAACCTCTGCACACTCGTCAGTCGTGTCTGTAATCCTCTTCTTGTCCTCCTCTTTCTACCTGCAGCTGCTGACAGCTTTTGATGCTCTCAGAGGAATTGGTGTCATTCATGCTGACCTGAAGTTGGATAACATCATGCTGGTGAACCATCAGAACCAGCCCTTCAGAGTTAAGCTCATTGATTTTGGTCTGTCACTTCACACCAGTGAAGTGAGGCCGGGTCTGGTGGCACAGGCTATCGGGTACAGGTATGGTCCTTCTGCAAACTTCATGTTTGTACAGATGTTTATTCCAGCTGTGGATGATCAGGCAGAGGTTATTTCAAGCTTTCTGACACATGTATGTGATGATGTTCTTCCAAACAGAGCACCCGAAGTCATCCTGGGCCTCCCCTTCACAGAAGCAATAGACATGTGGAGTCTGGGTTGTGTCCTTGTGGTGCTGTACCTCTCCTGTCACCTGTTTGGGTCATGCTGTGAGTACCAGCAGGTAAGAGACTCATTACATTGTCACTTGAACAGATAGTGAAATATTGTCCCAGATAAGTCAAAACCCAACCACAGACGTGATGTATCATGGTTATTTGTGATCTGTCACAGATGAGGAACATCATTGATGTCATCGGTCAGCCAGCTGACCACCTCCTTGATGCTGGCAGCTTCACCCACAAGTTCTTCAATCTGAACTGGCATAATGACAACCCAAAGTGGCGGCTTAAGGTATTCTGCTTGTCCCTACGTCAAATTATTTCAGCTGTAACTGAACAAGATCTTTTTTTTAAGACTGAGTTTTAAGGACAAAATATCTGACATGTATATTTTGTTCCTGTAGACTCCAATGGAGTACAAACTGACCACTGGCATTGAGCCCAAAGAATGTGAGAGGGCTCTCAATCACCTGGATGAGATTGTTACAGTAAGTGAGACATTTTAATGAGTGAAGAAAGAGTTATTAATCATTTACTCTGCATAAACTAAACTTCTGATTTGGTTTCAAATGTAGATCTTTCCAGACATGATGGAGTTAATGGAGCTAGAGGATCAGATCGCTTTCCTGAGCCTCTTAAAGTGTCTCCTTCAGACTGACCATGAGCAGAGGATCAGTCCTGACAAGGCCCTGAAGCACCCCTTCATTTCAATGGTGCACCTACAGGAGGAGCTGGACACCAGCATGTAGTAAGTGACTATTGTGCCAGCCAGGTTGCATCGACGCCTGCCTTGATGAACACTGACACTCTGAATACTAATCATTGCCTGACTTCATGTTTTTCTCAGTGTTGAAGATTCATTTGAAAAAATGAACCTCAGCCAGACGGATGACTCCAATGAGGAGCTGACATTTCAAATTGTAGTTGAAGAAGAGCTGAAAACTGGAGAAACTCCGGCCTGTCTTCAAGCAGATGCTGCAGGATCAGCCTCCCCTGGCTCCTGTAATGACACGTCTGATGTTGCAACAAGTAAAGGAGGCGCTAAAGATGCCTCAGCTGAGGACCAATCAGCTGCAGCACAGGCAGACAGTGAGGAGAACAAGGAGGAGCTGAGGTCGCCCACTGATGGGTCCACAGTTAAAGAGGAGACTGCTGAGGTGAAGAAGAGCTCACTGAGAAGATTCAGAAAGTTCTTCAGCCGGGCCTTTAGGACTGTGTTTAGGATAAAAAAGAGAACCTAGACACAACACCTCGGACAGCCACTGCTTCTTCTCATATTCAAAATCATTGAAATACAGCTCTTACATGTCGAGCTGAGGTCAATAAACAACAAAATGACTTGAATTGTTTGTGTGACATTTGATTAAGCTGTGGTAGTCGTGGGATAAGTGTTACAGGTCTCAGTCTGAGGTCCCATAAGCAGATAAGGTTCCTGTGTTTAACAGGAGAAAGGATGAGACAGGCAGGCATGATTCTGAACAGTTCAGCTTCCCTTGGTAGAATTTATTTATACAAAATCACAGTAAATGCATCTTTTTCTAACTTTCTGTGCTCTATCTTTAATACAACATTATTTCATCCATAAAAAATCTATAACATCAAAAATAAACACCGTTCTGAGACATTGAATCATGATGTTTTCTGTTCTCAGAATAACTCAGTTTAAAACAGTGTGAAACTGCTTCAATCATTCTTTCAGCCATTAAACTGACTTTGTATCTCAATGAAGTATTAGTAGTAGTGTACGTCACAACAATATCCGGTCTGTAACGGAGTCAGAGCTCGGGGCTTGTCCATTCCCTTCACACGTGTGTGCTAACAAGGAGCTTAGGAGGGAGGCATGCTAGTTGTAGGCTGTCTTAATAAACACAAAGGTCGGTTTTACTCCCCACGTCTGCAGATTTGAAGATCTAGTGGATGATTTTTATTTTTCATGGAGAAGTGCTAGTGCTAATTAGCATAGCCACATAGCTACATTTTTGTAGCTGTAGCTGTGTACCAAGACACACGTCGACATACTGACAAATAAAACAACAAGAAACACTAAATCTGTGACCAATCCTTTAGAAAGGTCCTGCTGCAGGCGCCTCTCCGTCAGGATCAGATTCTGGATCAAATTCAGGGGGTTGAAGTAATGCGGGTCTGTGAGCAGCCGTGTCTATGCATGCAACATGTAAACATTAGATCAACGTGCTGGACAGCTGAGGCCAAATCTACTTCCTGAGGGGGCGTGGTCAGAGAGATAACAGACCGTTCTGAGCAGGGCTGAAGAAGAGGGTTTTTCAGGCATGCCAAAATCTGATTTCAAAGTGTTTTTTTGAGCATAAACTTTAAAGACATGTTTTGGGGACTTCTTAGACCAATATATATTGATGAAAAAAGCGTAATATGTCACCTTTAACTACTAAAGTAAGAGTGAGCCAGAGAGAGGAGATAGACGGAAAGACAGGATTCCAGTCTGTCAGTTGGAAGCCTGCTCTTAAAAGCCTCCCGGACCCTGACTGGTCAATGATTCCAAAGGAGAGGGGCCTGATAGCTGAATGCTGTTTCTGAAGATGATACCAACATTTGAAGAAATGTATATGAAAAGTTTAGTTCAGCTTCAGTGTCGTAATGTGCTCTGTGTACTAAGTGGCTTGAAATTTTGGAGAGGAGAAGATGTAAAAAGGGTAATTTGATGTTGAGGAAGCTATCTGTTAAATTGATTCTCAGCTCATATATTTATTTAAGACGTCAGCTGGAAACAAATTGGCTTCGTTACCAGCTGTCCTCTTCATTTGGAGGAGCCTCTCTGTCACAGACAACATGACAGTCCCAGGAGACCGGTCCTCTTAATTGATTTATCATGTTGTTTATTTGTTCATTAATTTGCGTGTAATTGTATTCTGGACAACTCCTGCTGGAGACCTGTTGAAATACTGTAGCTGCCATCATTTTCAGAGACAGAGCATAAAATAAAACAATTACACTTCATTATTTGTCATGACTCATCCTGTCAGACAGTTAGAACCTCGGACTGAATTTAAATGCTTAATTAGCAACTTTATTTACAATCTTTATTTTGCAAAAGTGTGAAAATGACATTGGAAGCACACCACACCAACTCACAAAAAATGCACAAAACAGCAAGAGGAGGACAGTGACAGGGGACAAATCAGACCTCATGTAGGCGTGAGTGGAAAAAATTTAACAAGTAAAAACAATTAAACACAACAAAAAAAGTAAATCAATAAAAACAAAAACAAACGAGAGCAAGTAAAGGAGGAGTTAAAGAAAAACAGAGTTTCAGAGAGAGATAATGTGTGTTTCTCTGAATGTGTGGATGAGTACAAATGCATCTTCAAAAATGAGATTCTCACAAGAAGACATATTTTTTTGTTCATTATTAAATTCAAAGAGGTAAAATTTTATATGTATATGTAAAGTTTCAAGCCTCTATGTTGTAAATTTGATCTTTATGGCTCAAAGCTCATAGAAATCAGAAATCTGGTATTTCACATTATTCAAATATTTCCTGGAAACAATCTAATAAAGGATTTAAAAATACAAAAATGTCCAACTTCTGTAAAGTATTTTCATTTATACACTCAGTACTTGTTTGCTTACTCCATCAGTGTAGGGCGGATCAGCTGCTGAGGTGTCATTTAAGCCCAAATTGCATTGATACTGGCCTTCAGCTCGTCTGTATCTTTGGTACGGGTGTTTCTCATCTTCCTCTTGACAAATATCTCACAAACTCTCTGTGGGGTTCAAGTCAGATGAGTAAGCTGTCCAATCAAGCACAGTCATATCATGGTCAGTGAACCTTTTGGTGGTAGTTTTGGCGTTTGTCTGTAAAGCTTGTCAGCAGATGACGTGTAAAGTGCTCTAAAATCTCCAGGTAGACGCTGCGTTGACTCTGGACTTGATAAAACACATAGGACCAACAACAGCAGAGGACATGGCACCACAAACCATCATAGACTCCAGACTCTTGGACCTTGATTTACAAATTAACTGCTAATTTTCATCTCAAAGAGGACTTTGGACCACTGAGCAGCAGTCCAGTTCTTTGTTAGCCCAGGTAAGACTCTCCTGACGTTGTCTCTGGTTCAGGAGTGTCTTGATATTAAGAGTGCAACAGTTGTAATCTTCTTTTGAGCACCATCTTCATGGTAATATACTGCAACACAGTAAAACACCTCTCTTTGCTTTTTATACTGGCCGATTAGTTGCACCAGGTCATCACTCTTCACATGACTGAAAAGGTATTAAAAGTGTGTTTTATATATCAGGTTTTGTGGTGTATTGCTCTTTTCTTTTGTTCCAACTTTCGAAGTGCTTTTCACTTCACTTCACACTCACACACACACTCACAGTAGTGGTAGAGGCTGCTAGCAAAATGCCAGGCTGCCCACCAGGACTGATCAAACAATCACACACTGATGGCCGTGCATTCAGAAGTAATTTGGGGTTCAGTGTCTCGCTCGATGACACTCTGACATGTAAACTGCAGGATCCATGAATCAAACCACCAACCTTATGACTGGGAGACAACTCAACCAACCACTGAGCTATAGCCACGCCCACCACAGTGTTTATCTCCCTGCTTGACTTCAGAGATCAGGTGTTCTCAGGGTGGTGTAGCTGTAAGAAATACCATACAGTTGAGGGAGAGATGTTGAAACTCTGAGTGCTGAGGGGTCTGCAGAGGTGGGTGATAATTATCTGAAGGTTTGTGTGTGAGTGGCACCTCTCAATGACAGACATCAATTATTAAAGTCAAGGAGTGAGAGTGAAACAACAGAATGACAGCTGAAGATTTTTAATCAATAATGTTCAACACTTTCACCTGATATCTTATTAACTGTGATGTTAGAGTCCCATTGCCTGCTCTGGTTCTCTGCACTGCACTGCTGTTTTCAGGGCACCCTCAGCGGTTTCATTCTGCCGGCTTTGAGAATGTTATCAGGTTTTGTGTTGCAGCCGTGTAACAGAGACTTCTTCTTGGAAATTACAACATTTCACTCTGAATAAATGTGAATCCATGCTGTGACCATGAAATAAATGAGCACATTCCTCTGGCAGAAATCCTGGTCAAATATAAAATTCAAGCTATTCTGAGCAAAATGTCACTCAGTGAACCTTCTTCCACCCATATTTATTTTCCTGTGTGTGCTGAAATTCACTTTCCACCCAGTCTGAACTCACCTCAGGCCTGTACCATTGTACTAGCAAGATGTCCTTGGTATGAATAGCTGAGCACATGTTTAAACTTTTCCCCTGCCCCTCCAGTTTGTAGACTACTTTCCTCTGTGAAATAACCAATACAGAAAAAAAAAGAAAACTCACAAAGAAAAAAAAAAAAAGAGTTTCCAATCGGAGCAGAGCTGAGGTGCATTTTGAATCAGGGAGCATGAAAGTAAATCTATGCATGGCTTCAGGATTTTTCTGCACCATCAAATATTTTGACAAACAATTATAGTGGATAAGTAAAAAATCCAGAGTGCTCCCAGTCTGCAAGACAACATCAGAGACCAGTGAGAAGGACTGTGATGAGACTGTTTTCAAACTTTCTCCAGCTCATTGCTTACAACCATATGTATATGCAAATTAAACAGGATACACCAACACCTGAATGTATCCACACAATGTTAAAAGACACAGCCTGGAAAGATATTTTACTACTCTCTAGGGAGTCATCATTGACAATGTCTGTATTTAAGACATCACATAATTGACCAATTTACAGTTGAAACCAGAAGTTTACATACACTGTATAAAAAGACACATAATCTTTTTTTTCTCACTGTCTGACATCAAATCAGACTAAACACTTCTTGTTTTAGGTCAGTTAGGATCAACAAAATTATTTCTATTTGCTAAATGTCAGAATAATGACAGAGAGATCATTTATTAGAGATTTTAGTATTATTTTCTTCAAAGCTAAAAGTTTATATACATTTCCCTAGTGTTTTGTTGCATTGCCTTTAAACTGTATGACTTGGGTCAAACATTTTTGGTTAACCTTCTACAAGCCTCTTACAATAGTTTGCTGGAATTCTGTCCCCTTCCTCCTGACAGAACTGGTGTAACTGAATCAGGTTTGTAGGCCGTCTTGCTCGCACATCCCTTTTCAGATCTGCCCACAAATTTTCTAGGGGATTGAGATCAGGGCTTTGTGATGGCCACTCCAAAATATTGACTATGTTGTCCTTAAGCCACTTTGTTACTAATGTGGCAGTATGCTTAGGGTCATTGTCCATTTGAAAGACCCATTTGCACCCAAGCGTTAACTTCCTGGCTGATGTCTTGAGATGTTGCTTCAATATTTCCACATACTGTTCTTTCTACATGATGTCATCTATTTTGTGACAGCACCAGTCCCTCCTGCAGCAAAACAACCCCACAACATGATGCTGCCACTCCCATACTTCACAGTTGGCATGGTGTTCTCAGGCTTGCAAGCTTCTCCCTTTTACCTCCAAATGTAACGATGGTCATTATGACCAAACTGTTCAGTTTTCATTTAATCAGACCACAGGACATGTTTCCAAAAATGAAGGTCTTTGTCCCTGTGTGCATTTGCACAACTGTAATCTGGCCTTTGTATGTTGCTTTCTGAGTAATGGCTTCTTCCTTGCTCAGTGGCCTTTCAGCCCATGTCGGTACAGGACTTGGACAATGACACTTTCTTACCAACTTCAGCCAGCATCTTCTCAAGGTCTTCTGCTTTTGTTGTGAAGTTGATTCACACATTTCGCATCAATACAAGTTAATCTCTGGGACACAAAGGCTGTCTCCTTCCTGAGCGGTATGACACCTGGACATTCCCATGGTGTTTATACTTGCGTATAATTGTTTGCACAGATGGATGTGGCACCTTCATGCATCTGGAAATTGTACTGTATTGTAGTTGTGGAGGTCGACAAGTCTCTTCCTGATATCTTGGCTGATTTCTTTTGATTTTCCCATGATGTCTCACAAGGAAGCAGTGTGTTTGAGTTGTGCCTATAAAATACATCCACAAGTGTGCCTCTAGTTAACTCAATTGTTGTCATAAACCTATCAAAAGCTTCCAAAGCCATGACACCATCATCTGGGCTTTCCCAAATTGTTTGAAGGCACAGTAATCATAGTGTATGTAAACTTTTGACTTTGAAGAGAGTAATACTAAAACCTCTAATAAATTATCTCTGTCATTATTCTGATATTTAGCAAATAGAAATAATTGTGTTGGTCCTAACTGACCTAAAACAAGAAACGTTATGTCCGATTTGATGTCAGACAGTGAAAAAAAAAGATGATTTCTTTTTATAGAGTGTACCTAGAGGAACATTTTACTGCTCAAGGCTTTCTCTTCTAAGTCTCTGGAGACAAAACTGAGATTCTCACTTCAGCCTCATTCAAGTTTCAAATTGTTCTCATTAGTTTCTCCTAAAATTCACTAGGAGAAATAGTTGAGACCATGACATGAGTCTTATTTGAGACTTAAATGAGAGATCTCATTAATGGATCATTTTCTTCTCTTTTTTAAATATATTTTTGGCCTTTTTGCCTTTATTTGACAGGACAGCTGAAGAGAGACAGGAAATGTGGGGAGTAGTGAGAGGGGGAAGACATGCAGGAAATGGTCGACCGGTTGGGAATCAAACAGGCGACCCCTGTGACGAGGACTGTAGCCTCTGTATGTGGGACGCTTAGACCACTAGGCCACCAGTGCCCAAAAGAGTCCACCCCTTTAATTATAATAATCTGGCTAAATCTGGTCAGCCCTTTTGTGGCCCATACTTCAAATAAATGGTCTGTCATACCTGGTATGAAATCTCTATCTTTTGCAATTTCTCTCAAATCCACTAAATCTTTGTGAAGTTGTTTTGTTCCAAACAGACTTGTAAAGGAATGACCATTTTGTGAAGTCAAAGAAGAGATCATTTGACATCTAAATAGCTGATCTTGCAAGTGGCTCAAATGTTTGAATGAGAATTGTAAGTTTGTGGACAATTACATTGAAATCTTAATTTTGCAGGGCACTATAAATGTTCATGAAAAGATGAGCTCAGGCTCTTTCTTTGCTCCATCTGAGCTCAACTTGAGACACAAAAACTGAGTCTGACAAAAACAAATGGATGAGGTTAGATTGAGACAATTGAGAGAGCTCCCTGATTTCTCCACCTAAGCTCAAAAGGAGTCGCAACACTTGAGAAATACCTGAGAATCATTTCAGATTTTGAAGAGATCTCCTTTTGAACTGAAAGGGAGACTAACCTGAGACTTTTTACAACTTTTTTTCTGGAGGCAAGAATGAGAAACAGGAGACATAAGCTATGGTCTCATTTTGCTTTCAAACAGATCTCATTGTTGTCTAGGAGAAATTAATGAAACACTTTTGAGATCTCCTCTCTAAATTTATTTTCCTATGGGTATGTAAACTTCTGGTTTCAACTGTATGTCTACTCTATGTTCTCTATCTTTTTTGCTGGTAGCCTTTCCATCTAAAGGGGCATGCTGCTTCAAAGGTAATTCAGTCAAAATGTCAGCAATAAACTAACCAATGCCTGGTTTACTGTAGTAATAATAATAATAATAATAATAATAATAATAATAATAATAATAATAATAACAATAATAATAATACATTTTATTTATGGGCGCCTCTCAGGACACTCAAGGGCATATTACAAATGTAACAATAATAAAAACACACTAAATACTAAAAAGCACTGGATAAAACAAACAATAAACAATATGAAAAGAACACAATGAATGGAAGGGAGTGCAATAAAAAAAGGTACATGTGAGGTGTTTACAGGGAGTATGCTGTTATAAAAGGTGGGTTTTGAGGAGGGATTTGAAACTTGGAAGACAGAGTTACAAATGGTTAGTGGTAAGAGTTCCAGAGATGGTGGCTGTACGGCTGAATGCTCAAGATCCCATGGAGGAAGAAGATCTGAGAGTGCGGGTAGGTGTATATGTTTGAAGGCGATCAGAGAGGTATGGGGTGAAAGGTTATGGAGAGCTTTGAATGTGAGAAGAAGGATCTTGAAGTCTTTGCGGTTTTTGATGGGCAGCCAGTGAAGTTGTTGTAAGACAGGGGTGATGTGTTAGATGGAAGGGGTTCTGGTTATGATCTGGGCAGCTGAATTCTCGACCAGCTGGACTTGATCATTAAGGCCTGAGCACCAAATCATCTTTCTTCTTCTATTACACAATGAACCTCATTTGGTGGTTTTAACATGTACCAAAACACATTTTAAAAAAGTAACCAAAATTTATAGCTGTTGCTGAAGGTCAAAGTTTGATGGATTTTGTCAATTTACCAAACAACAGAAAGTCTGAATGGAGTTTGTGTTGAGAAATGTTTAAGAGCAGAGTATTTGCTGCACAGGCATGCTGATTTCTGTTTAAAAAAAAGACATTGATTAAAGTTAATTCGTTTTCAGATGGGTGTCATTGGGTTCCTGGGCTGCTCTATGGGAGATTACGATCAGCCAATTTTGCTCTCTACTTGAACTGTTTTCCTGCTTCCAGCAAATGCCCTGAAACACTGCTGGATGACACTTCATGTGATGTGCTAAAAACAACACCAAGATCTCCACTGATATTAAATTCAATCTGAGAAAGATTTAATCTTTATGCAGAATATGTAAATAGAAATTAGAAAACTGTTAATCAAAGAGTGTCAAAAAAAGGGTATTTTACATGAGTTCATACGTGTCGGATGCAGTCTGACATCCAATCCCAATTTGCAGTTTGCAAACCAGCATGCCTTTATTTGCAGTTTTGACCCATTGGAAGATAAGTCACTCCGACTCAACTCTTAGGAAAAAATATTCTTAACTATAATCAATATGGAACTTTTGAAATCAGAGTATCGGATCTCCTCCAGATAGCACGCGTACTTTGATCACTAGGAGCATGATCATGTCTTTTGCTTGGATGCAGCAGCAACATTTCTGTTGAATACTCACATCAAATTACACACTGGACCATACATGGATGTGGTGGATGTCCTGGGTAAGAGTGCAAAGTTTCACTCTAATACAGCCTGTGCATATTGCCAGCAGGCGGTGTGGAGCTGTGCTTCTCTCCAGGGACTGATAGCAGACTCTCACTACTTCCTCATTCTACCATGTAAAGCAGCACTGTACATGAGCACGCCTGCCTCCCTCATCCGTTCTCCTGTTTTACACAGGTTTGTTAGCATTGTAAGCGTGTTTAAATGCATGAAAATGTTGGTATCCACGACTAACAAGCTGTACTGATGTTGAAAAGTAGTTAATGTGTATGATTTTGTGGATGAGCAGAGACTTCACTTTTACTTTGTGTCTTGTCTGAGCAGCGATGGCGCCGCCGATCAAACTTATTTTTGTTGATTACAAAATAAGAGTCTGGTTTTATTTTTGGCTCCAGTTTATTTCATGTCACATTAAATATTGTGTTTCTGGTATAATACTTTGTTCCAAAGATTAACAGAAAACAGTATTTTGTAATTTGTAAATATTTTAAGCACTTTAAGAGATAACTGTCATCAGCCTTCAGTCAATCTGCCCTTCTGTTTATGAATGCTAGTTTATTTTTGTTGATTTTAGGGACATTTTGATTGTAATGTTAAATATCATATCAGTTAATACTTCATTGAGATACAAAGTCACTTTAATGGCTGAAGGAATGATTGAAGCAGTTTTACACTGTTTTAAACTGAGTTATTCTGAGAACAGACAACCTGTTTTATTTTGAAAACAGAAAGCATCATGATTCAATGTCTCAGAACGGTGTTTATTTTTGATGTTATAGATTTTTTATGGATAAATTAATGTTGTATTATAGATAAAAGAGCACAGAAAGTTAGAAAGAGATGCATTTACTGTGATTATGTATAAATAAATTCTACTGAGGGAAGCTGAACTGTTCAGAATCACGCCTGCCTGTCTGTCTCATCCTTTCTCCTGTTAAACACAGGAACCTTATCTGCTTATGGGACCTCAGACTGAGACCTGTAACACTTATCCCACGACTACCACAGCTTAATCAAATGTCACACAAACAATTCAAGTCATTTTGTTGTTTATTGACCTCAGCTCGACATGTAAGAGCTGTATTTCAATGATTTTGAATATGAGAAGAAGCAGTGGCTGTCCGAGGTGTTGTGTCTAGGTTCTCTTTTTTATCCTAAACACAGTCCTAAAGGCCCGGCTGAAGAACTTCCTGATTCTTCTCAGTGAGCTCTTCTTCACCTCAGCAGTCTCCTCTTTAACTGTGGACCCATCAGCCGGCGACCTCAGCTCCTCCTTGTTCTCCTCACTGTCTGCCTGTGCTGCAGCTGATTGGTCCTCAGCTGAGGCATCTTTAGCGCCTCCTTTTGCTGTTGCAACATCAGATGTGTCTTTACAGGAGCCAGGGGAGGCTGATCCTGCAGCATCTGCTTGAAGACAGGCCGGAGTTTCTCCAGCTTTCAGCTCTTCCTCAACTACAATGTGAAATGTCAGCTCCTCATTGGAGTCATCCGTCTGGCTGAGGTTCATTTTTTCAAATGAATCTTCAACACTGAGAAAAACATGAAGTCAGGCAATGATTAGTATTCAGAGTGTCAGTGTTCATCAAGGCAGGCGTCGATGCAACCTGGCTGGCACAATAGTCACTTACTACATGCTGGTGTCCAGCTCCTCCTGTAGGTGCACCATTGAAATGAAGGGGTGCTTCAGGGCCTTGTCAGGACTGATCCTCTGCTCATGGTCAGTCTGAAGGAGACACTTTAAGAGGCTCAGGAAAGCTATCTGATCCTCTAGCTCCATTAACTCCATCATGTCTGGAAAGATCTACATTTGAAACCAAATCAGAAGTTTAGTTTATGCAGAGTAAATGATTAATAACTCTTTCTTCACTCATTAAAATGTCTCACTTACTGTAACAATCTCATCCAGATGATTGAGAGCCCTCTCACATTCTTTGGGCTCAATGCCAGTGGTCAGTTTGTACTCCATTGGAGTCTACAGGAACAAATCATGCGTGTCAGATATTTTGTCCTTAAAACTCAGTCATAAAAAAAAGATCTTGTTCAGTTACAGCTGAAATAATTTGACAGCGTAGGGATAAGCAGAATACCTTAAGCCACCACTTTGGGTTGTCATTATGCCAGTTCAGATTGAAGAACTTGTGGGTGAAGCTGCCAGCATCGAGGAGGTGGTCAGCTGGCTGACCGATGACATCAACGATGTTCCTCATCTGTGACAGATCACAAATAACCATGATACATCACGTCTGTGGTTGGGTTTTGACTTATCTGGGACAATATTTCACTATCTGTTCAAATGACAATGTAATGAGTCTCTTACCTGCTGGTACTCACAGCATGACCCAAACAGGTGACAGGAGAGGTACAGCACCACAAGGACACAACCTAGACTCCACATGTCTATTGCCTCTGTGAAGGGGAGGCCTAGGATGACTTCGGGTGCTCTGTTTGGAAGAACATCATCACATACATGTGTCAGAAAGCTTGAAATAACCTCTGCCTGATCATCCACAGCTGGAATAAACATCTGTACAAACATGAAGTTTGCAGAAGGGCCATACCTGTAACCGATAGCCTGTGCCACCTGACCCGGCCTCACTTCACTCGTGTGAAGTGACAGACCAAAATCAATGAGCTTAACTCTGAAGGGCTGGTTCTGATGGTTCACCAGCATGATGTTATCCAACTTCAGGTCAGCATGAATGACACCAATTCCTCTGAGAGCATCAAAAGCTGTCAGCAGCTGCAGGTAGAAAGAGGAGGACAAGAAGAGGATTACAGACACGACTGACGAGTGTGCAGAGGTTTACAGGTGCAAAGTACATGTTCTCTTTATGAAGTACAAATCTGTTTCACTTCATTATTTTATTCATCCTTAGCCACAAATTCTTTACCTGATGTGCAATTGGTCTTATCTCAGTGAGTGAAAGAGGCTTCGCATGTCTGTCCATCAAAAGCTGGAACAGGTCTCTGTCCAGCTTCTCAAAAGCCAGACAGGTCAGACCTCTGTGCTCAAACGTCTCAAAGAAGTCAACCACATTTGTCTTGACTGGGTCAAGACCACGGATAGCCTGGAGCATTTTGAGCTGTTACAGAAAAATAAAATGACTCTACCTTAAATACACTATTTAAAATATATCACAAAGTACAAAAAAACATTCTTTTAAAGACTTGAAGGATCTATACCTCTCTTTTTGAGGCTCTGCTGTCCTCAGATGTTACGATCTTAAGAGCTACGTCCTTTGCTGTGAATAAGTTCACAGACTTGGCAACTTTGCCGAAGCATCCTTTGCCAACAAAGTCCTGGACGAGGTAACAAGTGGTGCTGCTGTTGATGATGTCGTTCGGTTTCACCACACAGTCTTTATCAGCCGACAGACGGCGGGCTGAGGCTGAACTCTGAGACATTTCAATCACTAAGAGGTTTTCCAAACAAATATACTACAAGGGGATCTTCAACTAACTGGGTCAGTGAATAGTTTTGCAGTGAAGGTTTAACTGACCGGTGGTCTTATTTATACCCCTCGGAATTCAACAGTTGTTTTGTCATAATGAGTGCATCATAACATCAGTTCCATTTCAAACAGCTACTTTCTACAGCTAACATGATGATCACTAATGCTATACAACTTTATGCTAATGACCACTTTCTTTCAAACAAAAGGGCTACTGATATAACTTAAGAGGTTATGATCAAACAACAAACATAACAAAGAATTGGAAACCACTTAGACAATTATGCACAGGTGTAAAAATATAGGTAAAAAAATGTCAAATAAATCATACCGGTACAAGTCATAAACCGGTTTGCCAGGTCAGAGAAAATTCAGCAGCAGGCTCCTGGATTCTTATTATTATAGCATATCAAAAGGTTTTACCCCTTCCCAAGGTTGTATGGAGATTTACTATTGCAAAATAGCATTGCAAATAGCTGCTCTGATTTTCTTTCTTCATTCATTTATCATTTATTTTCAATACGCAAACTTGTAGCATCTGGGAACGTAACTTGAAATATTTAAAATTCATAAAGAATATCAAAATGTAATGTGTAAGTAAACATTACCGAAAAAACATCCATAACTATGAAAACACTGCTCAAGAACAGCTTATTTTCCAGTTCAGACCATTTCTCAGGACTGTTGGCGTGACAGCTAAAGCCTGATTTATACTTCTGTGTTGAACCAGCAGCGTAGTTACTGTACCTACGCAGAGGCCTACACACGTAGCTGATGCGCATCGCCTCCAAATTGTAACTTTGCATCGTATTGATGCAGACAGCAAGTCCCATGATCAGTCGGCTCGGCAGCATTGTAATTTACAGCACTTTGGGTGTTTTGGTGCTTCCCATCTGGGTCTTGTCTCACCCTGTCAGGATTCTTTTTCCCATAACAACCTGCTAACCATACATTATCCCTTACTTATCAGATATTTATAAAAATAACAGAATAACAGGCTCTTACTAACACTCTCCCTCCATTATTATTTCAGGTACTGAGAGCTCTACAATAAGAAATCAAGAACATGAAGTGATGTACTACAAGCTAGACTGAGTGCTGACAATGGACTGACAAAGAGAAGACAGATGAGGCCTGATGATCCTTGGCATTGTGGGGTCCTTGCCAGCGTCCCACCACCAACCACCCAGGACTTGATGGAGACCCAAGTCAGCAGAGGACTAGGTATGGCATGAAATGTAATCAAGTTATCAATAGACGCATTATAGGCAAATTGGTAGACAATAAATGTACTCATTAACTTTATATCATGACATTGTTGTAGACACACTTTAACATATTCTATATAACTGAGATAATCTTTCAACAGATAAAGGACTGCAGGAGGAGATCTCAGCTTTCAGAAGATGGAGGCCACCTGCACAGCCTGATGGCCTTTATAAGGACAATTCATGCACCGGACCCTTCAAACTGATATCAGCCTTTTCTGGATTTTCTAGACTGAGGTAAAACATGACATAACCTCTAAAGTGTGTACAAAATGTTTTTCATTTCTAAATTACTGTACAGTTATTTCAATTTGATTATTTAAATAAAATATATCTATATGATATAACCTGTCATCTTTCATGCACCATTACACTTTTTGATTTGAAATAGTAAAAGAGTTATTGTGTAGTGATCGATGATGTAATGTCAGAATGAAAAACATGAATATTTTTACTGATTTATTTGAAAACAGTGTTGGACAATAACATTAAAAACAGGTATAAACTGCATCTGAGGAATGAAAAAACACTCACACACACATAAAATTAACTTAAAACAGTGGGAGTGCATTTCTACAGAGAAAAGTAAAATTGCTCTCAGTTCTCCGTCCCCCTCTTCGTCCTCTGCCTCTGAGGCTTGGCTGTAAGGCTCAGGTCTGCCTGGCTCCAGCAGGACCGCAGGCCTGCACCTCGGCTCACTCATCCAGATGTGGATGGACCTTGGCTGTAGTCGTCCCCAGGGTCAATACTCTCTTCTGGTGCAGACTTAAAAACAAAAGTTGGTTTCTGTCATTTGTCACTAGATTGCTTTTGTTAGTCTGAATATGGGGATAGTTCACTTCAGGAGATAATGCTAATGTTGTTTAGGTAACCAACGCTCACTTAGCTGATATACGGTAAGCATCCTGAGCATCGTTTCTATCAAATCATCAAGTTACCAAAGTATACTATAAAGTAGCGTGGTATCTGTAACATGTAAATGATCAAAGTTGCCTTCTTTATATTTTTAAAGTTATATTTTTGTGATTTGTTGCCTTTATTGGATAGGACAGCTGAAGAGAGACAGGATATGTGGGCAGTAGAGAGTGGAGGAAGACATACAGTAAATGGTCGACCTGTCGGGAGTCGAACCGGCAACCTCTGCGACGAGGACAATAGCCTCTATACGTGGGACGCTTAGACCGCTAGACCACCACTGCCCATAGGTTGCCTTTTCACAGTTAAAAGTTTTCTTACCTCAGAATAAGACACAGCGGTGCTCCTCAGGTGTACAGCTTTCAAAACGCTGGTAAACTAAAGACATGACCGCACAAGACTATCTGTGTGTGGGTGGGGCTTACAGGAGCAGAGAGAGGGGGTGTGAGAGAGAAGCTGGTGGGGAGGGGTAGTGTTGACATTTGAAATCTCTCTCTGAACTGATGTTTATTTCACGACTACCAACAGCAGCTTTGAGAAACCAGCGTCCTGTAGCTCGTTCACCACAGACCCAAATAGGTCAGCATATCAAACCACTGTGTCCAATCTAACCTACATTACAGAAAGACAGAACTCAGTTTCTCTATCACTCCAGAAGTGGACGCTTGTGTTGCTGTTGACATGTTTGCTTTGCTGATATGTCACTGGGCTGAGGTAGGTACCCAGCAGCTGTCAACATCCCACCAGGAAGTGTGAACACTGTACTCGTTAAATTCAGAGATGCAGAAATCACAGGGACATTAAAAATTGTCACACAATGACCACCCCCGATTCTTTCACACATTTAACAACCCACACTCGCCTCACCTCCACATCCACACTGCATTGTCCCACTGAGCTGTGGATAACTGGATTTCATGCAGCTTTGGGTGTTGAGCTGCACTGCTGCAACAAGAATTGTATCTTGTAGAACAGAAAATACAAGTCAGGTAACCATAACTAGGAGCACAGAGCTGGGGCTGCCAAATAATCAACCTCTCATTGATCAACGTACTCTACATAAATACTTACTGATATAATAAAGAATGAGTGGATGATTACACGCTCATTGTAAGCTAATACGCTCCATTTCAGCTGAAAGAACATCCAGAAAAAAACGGACTGTCAAATGCCTCTTGTGAGACGACAAAAGAATCAACCTGGTGAATACAAACAAGAATCTTCAGAGAACCCTGCAGAGACAGCTGTTGAAACCTGAAACTGATGCCAAATACATGGCATGAAAACAAGAGCATTTTGACATCAAACACAGGTAGAAAGAAGAAGAGACTAGTCAAAGTGAAGGAGAGCTCATTCTGGGAAACTGTCCTTGCTCTGTCGTAGATAAACGGCTCAGAGCTGCCTGGAAGGAGGACAGCAACAAGATCAGAACTGTCACTGAAAGAGATTAAACAGTGATCACGGCCGAGAGGAGAAGTGGAGCTCATGAGAGAGGAAGCCAACCTCCATTCTCAAGGAGGTGATAGAGGAATGGAGGAGCAGGGGTGAGGGCGCTGGAGGAGGTGCGGAGAAAGTCTTTGTCGAGTGGCAAACTGGCAAACCTCCAGACTCAGGGCTGATAACTGAGAGGAGACCACGGCGAGGAGGAGAGGAGAGGAGAGGAGAGGTGAAAATGGGATCTGCAAGAATAGAAAGATAAATGAAGCACTATTATTCAAAGGATTAAGGTCCCATCATTCCTCAGCTGATCACTGCATGGTAGTTTGGTCTCGGTTATTTATACTGGATGGTATCAATCATATCATGACTGAAAATCAGATGTTGGAAATTACAAAGAACATCAAATGTATAACTGTTATGAAGTGGATTTTCTGGGACATCTTTGTTTTATTTAAGTATGAAGAAAAAGACTAAACAGTCAAAACAAAAAATCTCATCTGCGGAGAAGAGTCGTCTTTTTTAAAGCGATACCTCTGTTTGACTTGCAACAACATGAATAAGAGGATGTGAAAACAGTTCAACTTTTTGAACATCGCCACGCTAATCAATGTCACGTCTTGATCATCAATCAGAATCAGAGTGGGACTTCTTATAACAACTTAGTAAGCAGCTCGGAAAGAGGTCCATATGGAGGAAAATGTTGCCACGCTTGTTTTTTTCAAGGTACAATTTCCAAGTCTACAGCTGCTGCTAATGTTAAAACACGACTTCTTTCAATTTTTGATAGGTTTGTCAGGGTCTCTCTCGTCTGTCAACACCCACTGGTTGCGTTTTCAGAACGCAGCACGGAGCATGTGACTGAGGTTTTCCTGCAGTAATTATTGAATCAATCATTATCCTCCTCCTCTCTTCGTTCATGTTGTCTTTATGGTCCTCTGAAAACATCCGACCTGTTGACTCCAGGCCTGGTTCTGCTCATCATGATATAAATACATATATCTAAATATTAAATGTTGCCCTGCAATCCCAAATATTTACCTAATATGCACATACTGTAGCCAGAACATCGCTAAGGCCAGACATAGTGCTGATCTCGGAAACCTCCAAGCAGGTCATTCTCCTGGAACTCACCGTGCCCTGGGAGGACCGCATTGAGGAGGCCAATGAGAGGAAGAGGGCAAAGTACACCGAGCTGGTGGAACAATGCCGAAGCAACGGGTGGCGAGCAAGGTGCGAGCCCATTGAGGTGGGATGCAGAGGGTTTGTGGGCCAGTCCCTATGCAGGGCCTACAATATGCTCGGCATCACAGGGAGCAGTAGGCGAAGGGCCATCAAGTTGGCCACAGAGGCAGCAGAAGTTGCCTCAAGGTGGCTGTGGATCAGGAGAGGAGACCCGTGGGTGGGGTAGAGCTACCTGGACACAAGCCGGGGCTTGATCAACCCCAGCTGGGTCGCATGGTTGAGGGTATCTGATTGTTGAAAGACCCGAAACACCCAATGACCCCAGGTTACATCACTGATGATGTGTCCAGGTGCATCACAAGTGGATGTAATTCACAAGCAAATTCACTGCTGCCCAGTGGAAGTACCAAAATGAAAGCTTCATAAAGAGATACAGATATCTCAGTCATAGTCCGTCTGTACCATAGACTGGATCAGGACTGACTGAGCGTTGTGGAAACTTTTAATGGCCTCTAAAACTGCCTATAAAATATTTCCTGTTAAATCAGTGCACATTTTTGATGGTGGGCGGGTAACTCGTAGAAGTCAGTACTGACAGACTATGGTTGGGATATCTGTATCGTTTAATTAAGCTTTCATTTTGTTACTATTATTTTGGTACCGTTGGGCGGCAATGTGAATTTGCATAATTATCTAAATAGATAGGATCGCAGAGCAACATTTAACATTTAGATTTAACACTTATATTCAACATTTGGATTTCACAGTGATTTAATCTTAAATATATTTGTCCCAACAAAAATAAATGTGATAAAAACGATTAACAAAAAAAAATCACATCATGTTTTTGTAATGTTTTGGAGCTAAATGTAAAGGGGGGGGGGGGGGATCTCATACAGGAGCTCATATTGTTAACGTACAAGAGCTGAGTCATTCATGACCGACGCATCACTACAGTATACAAATCCATACCAACAGCACATGACACATGTTGAGCCGTTCAGTTCAGCATTCACCGCGATATGTAACTCAGTCATAAATACAGCCTGTTTTATTACTAGATAAAAACTAGATTTAATGTCAGATCAATCAAATAGGAACACTAAAACATTTATTCAATAACATTAATGTGTTCACTTGGTTTAAAATATAAATGACTGTGTGATACTGACATATGTTTATATCTTTTAAACAGTGTTTTCTTTGTGTTGTCTGTTTGCCATGTTTTCAATGCATTCATTTTTTTTTCTTCCTGATGCCACAAAGCAATTAAAATGCTCTTTCTGTCTAGTGTAATGTAAAGTTTGATATCTTCTGCCCTCAAACACACCACACACACACACACACACACACACACACACACACACACACACACACACACACACACACACACATACATATACAGCTTTTCTTGTCATTTAAATGGATATTGGATTTTCCAGCTTTCACATTTCTCAGAATAAAGACATATTACTTTGGCAGAAAGATGGATGAACTGTCTCATTTTCATTTTAATGAAAACAGATGGAGAGAATCAGTCGCAGCACAAACACTGTTTCCGGAGCCTGATTTGATACCATTATGAATTTGCCATTTTGTAATAGCTCAACAGTTTGCTAATGGCTTTGCTAGTGATACAAAGAGAAGCTTGAAGGGTGGAGGCGTGTCGGCGTGTCGGCTGCACATGTACTCTGACAGTCAAACATACACGGCTCCCTCTTACCTTCAACTCAAGGGCAGCTCAGCACACCATGACGTGATATGCTAATGCCAGATGTCATGCGTGGACATCGTAATGAGTCATTTAGCGCCTGACTTCTCTCATTTCTATTGACACAGCTGGAACATCCAAAGGACAAGGATTTCTCCTGTCTCCCTTAACTCATCATGTACGGGTTCATTATTAACTGATCAGTCTCTAACTTTAAAGAAGGAGACTTCAGTGTGTGTTGGGGGTTTAAAAATTCACAGATCTTTATGTGAAAGACTAAAGTGGACCGGTGCCCAGTGCCCTCTGTGTTGGGTTAACCCTTTAGAGGGTCAGCACCAGGTGGTTTGGCATAGAGCTTCAGGTAGCTCACAAGAAGTAAAAAACAACATGTCTGAAAGTGATTGACTGTGCTTCACCTCAGAACTCAAGTCATGTGGACTCAGTGTGACAGAATGAAAGCTTTCCATAAGTAACACCGTCTGTGTAAGGCTCTATAGAAAAGCAAATATAATGGTTGCAATAAGTGCAACAGCAAGACAGATCTCATCTGTAGAGAGTTCATGCCTTTATAAGAAATATTACTGCAGCATTAACAAGCAGAAGCAGAAGCACATGAAAATATGAAACACTTTTTCCAGCCACAACTTGGTAAAGTGTACGATTAACACGGCATCCATTAACACAGCTTCTTACTGCTACAGGCTACTGGGGAAATGACCGGACTCTGCTTCTAGATAGATAGATAGATAGATCTTTATTTGTCCTTAATAAGGAGATTTGTTGCCACCGTCTGTACAGGAATACATGTATGAACACAATAACCATAAACATCCACCCAGCCTCACAGCAATGGTGCACCACATCCCACAAATATACACACCAGACACATATGCACACACTGGACACATATAAAACACACTGAACACACATGAACACACTGGACACATATATGCACACCGGACACATATAAACACACTGGACACATATATGCACACCGGACACATATAAACACACCGGACACATTACAGTGGCATTCTGTTTAGCAGTGCTATGGCCGATGGGACGAAGCTTCTGCCAAACCGGGCTCGCCTACAGTAAGGGGATCTGTATCTGCGACCGGAGGGGAGTAGTGTGAAGACCGAGTAGAGGGGGTGTTGGTGGTCCAGTGTTATAGTGCGTGCTCTGCGTATGATGGCTCTGTTGTTGAGGTCAGACAGGTTGGCTGTGGTGAGGCGGATGATTTTGGTGCCAGTGTTTGTGGTGCGTATGAGTTTGTTTTTGTTGGAGACAGTTAGCATGTTGTAGTAGCAGGGGGAACAGTAGAGGAGAATGGGTTGGATGATGCTTTGGTACAGTAACAGTAGAAGGTGGGGGGCGACAGAAAGTGCTTTGTGTTTGCGGATGGCAGAGAGTCTTTGTTGGCAGCGTTTGTGAATGTCAGTGGTGTGTTGATCAAAGTTGAGTTTATTGTCCAGGGTAAGTCCGAGATATTTGAAGTGATCCACTATTTCGACTGCTTGATTGTTGATGTGGATGGGGTTGTGAGCCGGGCTGTGAGTGCTGGAGGAGTGAATGACCAGTTCTTTTGTTTTTGAAATGTTCAGCTGAAGGTGATTGTCCGTGCACCATAGTGTGAAGTGGGAGATGGAATCCTGGTAATTTAGAACAGAGTTATTGTCATTGAGGAGGGCAAGTATGGCAGTGTCATCAGAGTATTTGAAATATGTTGTGGTTGTTGAGGGGCTGATGCAGTCATTGGTATAGAGGGTGTACAGGAAGGGACTCAGGACACAGCCTTGAGGGGCACCGGTGTTGGTGATGGTGGTTGAAGATGTTATTGTGCCTACTCTGACTGCTTGTGGTCTGTTGCTGAGGAAACTGTGTATCCAGTGGATGAGAACGTGTTTAAAAACTTAAAAAGTGCCGGACAGTTGTTTTTCAGTTATATGACGAGGAGACAAGCCCCGGTTCTGCTTCTAACAGGGATATTTTATTGTTTTTGACGTGGGGTTGTATGAGTTTTATGTTACCAATGATACTAGCCACACTAGTTTGAGATCTGCTGGTATATCTTAATTCCCAAAGGTCTAGGAAGACTGTTGTTAAGTCTTGCTTGTGACAGCAAGAAGTTTTCTCGGTTCATTGTGTGTAAACTGTGTGCATTAGCTCACAGTTCACACACCTGCACCACCAGGTAACGTGAGAATCTCTCCTGTTCTCCAGTTTAGCTAAGATATTTCTCTACTTTCTCCTCCAGTGCATTGGATCTCCTTATCCTCAGTAAACTCCGGCTCATAAAGATGTCCACGTGTGTCCGCAGTAAACGGCATGACATCGGCACTGTCAGAGTCACTCATTATTAAGTTTGGTTGTATTTTTGTGACTTTGAAGCTGCAGACCTGAACCGGACCCGGACCCGGATAAGCAGAAGAAGATGACATGACATGACCCTGAATCAGGACATAGTTCATTAAGAGGAGCAAATTTGATTGTCTTGTAAAGGAAAGATGTAAACCCCTGATGTGTGTATAACTATAAATATGTGCAACTGCTATTCTATGTGTTCATCCATCTGATCAAACTCACTGGCTGAGTTTTATGCACCATTTCTTTTCCATCACCCGTCACTAAAGCAGCACCTGAAGGATCATACTTTGCAAACTCAGCAAAAAACATTATTTCGAGGTAAGTTTACTTTCTCCTCTCAGGGTAAATGGGACTTGATAAATGTTCTGCTGCACAGAATAGAGAGGACTCTGCCCAAACAGACACATTGGAAGACAATTAGAAAATCTGGGATGGAGGGAAAAGCATGATAAGAAGTTTATATAGAGAGAATACCAAGTCCACTTCGGTTTGATTCTGTTAAATTAAGATTAATTTGAGCTATTGTAATAAATGAGGAGGGGGAGGAAAATTTAAATGTCTTTAAGGCAGCACTTATATCTTTATATAATTAAATGCAGTAGTTACACAATGTGAGTGCGGGTGAGAGCCTGAAAGACCAAAACAATAGAATATACAAAATAATAATTACATGAATGAAGAAGGGAAAGTGAGAGGCTTCGAGTGGTTTCATGTTCAGAATTATAGTGTAGACCCTGAGGACCTGGCACCTGGATATTTTAAAAATATACTGCTAATACATTATTTTCTTCGTTCCAAGGGCCTGATCTACTAAAGGTTTGCGTGTATAAAAACATTCAAACTCGATAGCGCACGCAAAGCAGATGTCCTAACCGGGAGCACCGAGTATTGCGTCTGTCATATGAGATAAATAGCACTCGCTATCCATTTAGCGTGTTTGTCGTCATAAATATGCAGAATACATGCAGATTATCAGAAGAGGAGGAGATGCAAATGTAATCATTTAGCACACGCAATGTGATTTATCAAACCTGAAGCAGATGGCGGGCGAAGTTTTTGCATCTATATTTAGCACGTTTGAAAGGCAGGTGCAAACTGGCACAGCGTTGCACACAAATGGCTGCGGTCATTGTGGCAAGAAGGAGGCATACAGGCATGACAGACGACGGAGGAAAAGAATCCTCCGTGCGCGTGTCAACATATTTGGACTGTCAGAAATAAAAATAGTAGAGAAATATCGTCTATCCTGCAATGCAATATTTGAGCTGCTGGATGACCTAATCAAGGGCTGATTTGGAGCCAGTCACAAAAAGGAGCCATGCCATTTCTCCTATGGAGAAACTCCTTGCAACACTGCATTTTCTTGCATCTGGATCATTCCAGCACACCAATCGCAGAGAGATCTACACAGAGAGTTTGTAATATGTTAGAATGGCCACCTCACTGATTGCCGTAGACATCAATCTACAGCGTAAGGAGGGGTAATTCTGCATCTGTAGAATGATTATATTTAACAAGTGGGTAAGAAATCCATAGCATGTTATTAGAGTAATCACTCTCAGTACAATAAAAGTTCATGGTGAATCACTTAAAAGAGCCTGGAGCGGTCCTGTTGATTAAAGCAGCTAGTTAATTTATTACTAACCCAAAAGGTGTTAAGAGTCCATGACAGCTCCATGGTTATAAATACACTCGTTTAAGCAGGTACCATCATAGTAAGAGAGAAGATGGATCTGATTAGAACTTTACCCTCTTTCCAGCAGCCTCTATGCTCTGAATTATAGGATAATCCTGTTTATTTATGAAGGTCAGACTTGCTGTCTTTCCACTTCTTTGTGACACCTGCAGCAGTCTGAGCAGGTGTAGAAACCATGACAGTAGTGCTGGTAGAAGTGATTGTGCTGTTAAAACTGTGACTGTTGTGTCAGCTTCTCTGTATGTAGTTAGCGAGTAGGATTAGCTTCATTGTTTATAGTCCAATTAACAGCTTGAGGAGCGACGTGGGTTCAGATCAAAAGTGAAAAGAATTTGTCTTTTGTATAGGTCTGCACAATTCATGATTCACTACATCCCCAAGAGTAGTGCTCCTCATCTGTTTCTGGTGAGTCTCAGTTTCACTGTAGAAGTAGTAAATTACACAGACGTTTCACTCTAGCTTACTTCAGCTGTATTTTCTCTTTTATCATTATTATTCAACTGCACACAAGTACACAGTGAATACAATTATGCATCTCTGGGGCCATGATAAAACATAAAAAGTTGGATTAAAATTCTGAGTTACATAAATGATGTTAGATTTAGTGCAAGAGAAACAGTTAAAGTGGTTTTGTCAGGTCTTTCCATTTAAGAGGAAGAAAACAACTTTCTAAATGTTTGTTTAATTTTCAATCTGTAATGCATAGCTAAAAATCACAAGTCTAAACACTAATTGGCTTTTAAGTGTCTGTGTTGATTATGACCGGTATTTCAGATTAAGTCTAAGTCTTTCTCTCTAGACAAAAGCGCAAATTACTTTCAGTCACATTTAACCCTTTATAGCTGTCGTTCAGCTTCAGTCAATAAAAGCTCAAAACATTTTAATTTAGTTTTAGTCAGTTAAAAGCACGCGGCAACCTCTGGACGTGAGACTTGAAGTCAGTGCCGAAGTGTTAAAAACTGCAGTTCATCAAGGATCCACTTGAGGCTGGCTCCGGAAGTACTGGAAACCATATGCACACCCATTCAAAAAAGCCGATCTTTACAGCAGAAATAAACATGTTTACAGCCTGGTACAAAAGACGAGTGTAGTCTGGATAGCTCATTTCTATATCGGCACACACTGAAAAGGGGTGAATTTTTCCATAACTCGGCAATTTCGAAGATATTACGATTACGAGTTTTCCAATGAGAGGCACAGCTGACTTGATTGACAGGCGGGGACACTGTAGCTGTTGGCTAGGAGGCTCAAAGCCCACTTCTTTACCTCACACTAGCTCAACAGCAGTTAGGTTGGGTTTAGCATTTCCAATATGGCTCCCGTGGACGATTGGCTTCAAAACAATGCTTGAGAAACAGCAAGTGACGTCAAGGATTCTACATCCATTATTTACTAAGTCTATGGTTAAAAGTCGTCAGTCATTCATTTTAGTTGATACAGTTTGAAGTGTTTTAATTAATTAATCAACATGTCACTCTTTGAACACTGATCACTCATGTGATATCTGGATCCCTTACCTTAGTTTGATAATTTAGCCTAGACTCTCCCACAATGCAATGCTGCTGTGGTGTCCCTGCTGATCTGCTAAGGTTAGGAAAGTGTATAACTCACAGATACAAGTCATACTATAGAGGAATGATCTTTCACCAGGACAGGGAAGAAAACAATCTTTCTTTGGCCAGTATGACTTCATTCATTTTCTTGGACTTAAAATAAAAAGTGCCTTAGACAATGCAGGAAGTCAATTCCCCTGGCCAAATAGACAACCAGTCCAATTTAATGATTAAAAGTAAGAAAAACGTGTGAAGCATAATGAAAGTTATTACTAATGGAGGCTTGGCAGTGTGAACTTATTATACCTTCCTCTTACATGAACATGCAAACATCTTTCCGTGGTGCAATACAGCTGCTGTTTGCAGCTCTGTTGCCAGCTCTCTTGAAGCATATTTGATGTGAAAGACAGAGAGACACAGAGATGGTGATGTAGATTACCAAGGATTTCTTCATTAAAATTACTAAAAGCAGGCAAGCAGGCAGGGCCCTCTGGGTTTGTAAGCAATATTTATATAATGCCTGTGTAATCTACATCTAATAGAAACTGGAATCTCAATCAGATGCAAAGCCATGCAGGCACACTGGGCAGGGGGAGAGGAGATAAAGGCAGAGGGAGATAGGCAGAGGCTGTGTGATGTAAAGTAGGTGAAACACAGAGAAGCAGAGGAATGAAAACAGGCTGGATGGAAAGAGAGGAGGCCTAGAGTCACAGAAGATGAGTTAAGATTCAGAACATCTACACACTGTGCAGAGGAGCCACTTTTCCTGATCACAGCTGAGCTCACTGCCTGGAGTCACGGCTGTCTGACTGACGAAAGCAGAGGCACAATCATCTCTCTGCCTCTTTGCATTTGAAATTAGAGCTCCATCCTCTTGTTTGACGACTGATCTCCGTTTTGATATGGATTGTCTCTCTGATTTTCTCGTTCACCCTCTATCATTATTTGTGCGTGTAACATTACAGTTCACAACAACACCTTCAATAACCTGATGTTTATTCAGCTCTATTTTATGTCCCTATTTTACGTGTTTAGGAGACCAAACAGCCAATCAATCAATCAATCAATCAATCAATCAATCAATCAATCAATCAATCATTCAATCCGTCCATTTTCATGTATCTGGGTTAAATCATGACAAAAGTAATGTCATTGCGCTACATATTGTTTAATTCACAACAGAGTGTGTTGGGTCAATCAGATCTAATAGAAAGATGTATGAGGGCAGAGCTCATCCGAGGAGATGTGTTGTGGGTGGCGGGGTTGAAAAGAAAAGCTTTTACAATACCACATACAGCAAAGCAGTCTGAAAACCTCAATTTTACTGTATTTTTAAATCTCTTTCATGTTGTCCTCTCATCCTCTCCTCTCTCCTCTAGACTTGTTTATTCCTCCGCCCTGTCTCAGAGTGGTTAAGCTGTCCATGGCAGAGAAGCAACAAGGTTGTTTGTGAAGTCTGTATGTTTGGAAGAGGGACAGCAGGAGAGGCTTGATAGATGCCTTAATGTTCCTTTGGTCTTCCATTTCAAGGCTGCACAAACACTTTAATGCGTGTGTGTAGATGTGTGTGTGTGTGTGTGTGTGTGTGTGTGTGTGTGTGTGTAGCTGTGTGTGTTCTGTCCCTTGAAATTTAAGAGGTGAAATGACCATCCAAATGTTACAAAGAGAGTGTGTTAAAGAGAAAGAGAGTATTATGCATTGTTATTGCTGTAAGTTCATTAAAGCTCTGATGCAGAAAGCTTTAGGATGTTTCTAAAAAAAAAGGCTTAATCCGCTCTTTCAAACAACCTCAGGAGACAGTCACAAACCTTTTATTCAACATCAGAGTAAAAGAGGGATGTCATTTCTAAACTGCATGTAGCATGCATATAAGGAGGTGAATTAATCACGACATCATAAAACTGCCTGCACTTCAGTGTGACCAAGAAGCACAGCACACATGTCGAACATGTTCAGTTAATGAAAGCTTGAGTGCAGTGTGGCTTTTATGGCAGACGTGCTGGTGTACAATAAAGCTCTTCAGCTCTTTTATTACAGGAAAATGGAGAAAAAAATTTCCATTGCACTGTTGATGTGGGCGTGGAGTCGTGAATGTTGTGACATTTCTCTGACAGCAGTGGACGTTCAGGCCACCTGAAGGTCCTGCATGCTCAGGAGCAGTCAGCTCGGACAGAGCTGACGTGGCTGAGAGAGGATCTGGACCACCCTGCTCTGGAGCTACTGGTTCTCTGTGGGTAACACCTACACACACTCAAATGTGTTCATATAGATATCGTATGCTTTCCCCTGAATTTAAAAAGAGCAGCATACAGTTTAGAAGCTGTTCAAAGTTCATTTGTTTCATTTCAATTCAGATTCAGATTCCAATTCTGATGCACTCTATTGATTATTTAGACCCCTGCACAAACCTTTGTTTTCAGAAAGATGCTGGTTGATCAGTTGGTTTTCAAACCTAGTTATGACTGAACTACAGGGACAAAGCTATTAGGACTTAATATTGTGAAGTAAGTTACAAGTAAGAGTTGGTGTTATGCCCGGCCTAGCGGAAACCAGAGTGTTACACAAAAATAGCCCTCTCCTTCCTCACTCCCAAGACAAATAAACAAACCAAATTTCTGCAGTCCAAAAACAGGTGCACATTTATTTGTCAAACACAAGAGAACTTAATAAAACTTTGGGGAGAGTAAAGACCAAAACACCAAACAGAACATGTCCTTGCTCGACATTCTAACTTACCTCACAGAACAAAATAACCAAAAGAAAAGACAAAAACCTTACCTACCTCCCTCACTGAAAACAGGAAAAAACATATACAACAAAAGAAAACGATAACTCTCCCCTACCTCTGTGCCGGACTGCTTAAAAGAACATGTTTATAGCAAAAACAAAACAGAACTTCGTTCACAAAACTCAACGAGCACGTTGGGCATGAGGAAGCCAGGGCGAGTTGTTCCACGTTCACCCTTGAACTGAGCGCCATCATCCCCCCATCCAATCTGCGATAGCCACCTGCAGCACCTGATGGAAAGCAAAGAAGAGAGGAGTACAGCACCACACCAGTTAGGGAGGCTAGAGAGATTACTCTTATGACCTATGACATATGACCCACAGTCATAACAGTTGGAATAACAGCAAACAGAGTCAGCATTTATGATCACATTACAACTGTATCATCAGGTAAATGACTACGTTAGCTAAAACTACAAAATGGTTATTACCTGAATACACAGGTGCAGTGTGTCTGATTGCGCCTGTGAGATGTAAGTGTCTGTGTTTCATCCCCCCTGAGTCTGTTCATTGGATCTTCACTATCTCTTAGTGTGGATTTATCTTCAGTGATTCTGGTGTTTTTTCTCTCATCAAACATCCCCACAGAGGGTTTCAGTCAGACGTTACATAAAACCTCATTTTTAATGAGCAAGACAATGTCATATTTGGCAACGGTGGCAGTTTTATTTTCACCACAGGAAAATAATTTAGCGTACTTTGAGTTAGGGAAGACATTTGTCTGTCATCATGATGTATTGAAGCAAAAGTTACAATAGTATGTCTCTGAGTGGTTCTGTCTTGGTTCTGTGTGTCATTTTTATGGGCTGCCCTCGTTGTTGAAGCAGACAGAGGTGACGTTGTTACCACAAACAAATTAGCACCAACTACAGCTGGCACGACTTTGTCCAAAATGTTCAATGAAGTTTTGCTACTTTGCATGGTGCATTTAAATCCATGTCTGTCAATGTGGACAGTCGCGTTTGTTTTTTCAGTGCAGACAGATTGTTTCAGTGAATGTAACTATAATCCAGACCCCAGAGGACTATGCTCTACACCGTCCCTTTTCGGTTGTTTAGGACCCTTGTTGTCTCAGACAAGTTACAGTTAAATCAAACATGCAAAATGTCTGTCCCCATAGTTAGTTAGTTAGTTAGTTAGTTAGTTAGTTAGTTAGCTAGCTAGCTAGCTAGTTAGTTACCACCAAGCACTCCAACTTAAGTGGTGCCTCTGATGTGCACTTGTTGCTGTAAGTACATGGGCTTCAGAAACAACACTTTTGCACTTCCACATTCTCAGAGTTGCAAAGCTGAAGGATGAATGAAGTTTATGTATAAATGAGGAAAAATGTGTTTTTCATTACATGGGACCTTTTAGACTAATCCCATATGCACTCTCCCTATAAACCATCATGCTTTCTTTGGTCGTCTTTGGTAAACTTCATTGAATACCATTTCAATATAAGTTAATATTCAGTCAGGGTCTGCACAATAACAGTTTCTATATCACCAATTGTGCAATGAGCTTTGCAGATTACACAGAAAAGTCTGAAGGAATGCAGACTAATTGGAAGTGCATCATTTTGCATTCAAAGTCTGCATCAGGTCCCTTAAGCACTCCATGATTTGACAGTCGAATGGGCCGTAGCACCCACAAACCTGGTGTGAGAACATGTCTTTATAACCGTGAGTGTGGAGATTAGGACTGAGCACCTGAGTGTGACATCAGAGGGAAATTGCTGCTGTGTGAATATGGTGGACAGGAAGATGACCACACTGCTTGAATGTGAGGAAAAAAACAAGGAATGTATAAAAGTTGAGAGTCAATCAGAAAAGTTTGACTCATGTCCATTTGTATTAAATGAACTGGTGTTTTCCTCATCTCATAGTTCGTTATGATGTATCAGAGAAACAACAGTTTGTAAACTCTCTCTCATAATGACAATAAGCTGTTGAAGATATCTGTTTTTGCTCATTTTTCAGGCCTCATAAAAACACCTCAGCTCTAGTGACGATTGTTATCACACTGTTGATTGCTTCATTTGGGAAATAAAACAGCAAATTTTGCTCTGGATCTTTCAAGTGTTGATGCTACTCTGTACTCTTTGTCTCTCTGCTCCAAACTAAACAGGCCATCTGTGTGAACAGTTATCACTAATCTAGCACAATGAAAGGCACCACTCACTCACCTCACCTAGCATCTGCCACACTCCACAACATGTCGCTGTGTTTATCAATCAGTCATGGCCACATTCAGAGGCTTTCCTGGCACTCTATTACTTTCATATCTAAAAGGCACAGTCTGAAGTGCATGCTGCGGAGTGAATTAAGACGTGCCTGACCACATGTTGATGGTTAAGTGGAGCACAATCTTGGCACAAAGTGGAAGCAAAGAAGTTGGATGAAGTCCTTTGATTATTCAAGGATGTGTATTGGCCGTAACATGAATCAAACCAATCAGGGTCTACTTTCATTCCCTTTTTCTTGGTAACATCTCAGGTTGTAGGTCTGCTGCCCACCTCATCTCTCTAATGTGCCCTTTAAATACCAGGAAAGTACTGTGCCACTAACTTTAGACTTTAGACCAGGTTTTTGTTGCTTTCAGGTGCAGACACTTTCTGCTTCCTCAAGATAACAATGCATGCAAAGATAGCAAACTTTGAACCTGACCACAGCTAATTTTAAGATCAACACACTCATGGGCACGAATATGGGCTTCAGTTCATTTGCTATATACACAACGTGGATACTTGGCATTAAAAATCAAGAGTGTTGTGTAGAAAATAAGAAGGACATTTTTGCCTTTAATGGATAGGACAGCTGAGAAGAGACAGGAAATTTGGGGAATAGGGAGGGGGGAGAACATGCACGGTGTGATGACAACAGTAAAGGACATTGAACTTTACTTAAGCCTCTGAGTTTCTTTTCATTCATCTGTAAGCTATCTGTCGATGTGTTTACAGACACACATTGAGGAGAGAATAATGTTTCCTCAAGGTGCCTGGAGTGCTGCTGATTGGCTGCATCCCCTCGGATTTGACACATCTGGGCCCTGTGCGCTATCCCTGATAAAAGGCCGGCTTCCTGCTACCTCACTCTCTCACTCTCCCCATGCCATACCAACTTGCTTTAGTTAGACTGTTGTGTTAGTGCACTCATCAACACCTTTCATTACATCATATTCACACACCCACATACACACTACTGATGTTACAGACTCGACACTGCCCATATCCGTTGTTTATCTCATTTACTTTTATAATAAATAACTTAGTTTCTTTAATTAGATTGAGGTCCTTTTGTCTTTTTGTCAAGGCTCAAGAGCTGGGCTATGACACACAAAATCCTAGAACCACCGGGAAAGCCAACAGGAAAAGCACAGGGATCAAGAACTACAAAATAAAACAGGAAACAGGAATAGAAACACACACAAGACAAGACTTTAAGACTTAATGTTTCCTCAAGGTGCCTGGATTGCTGCTGTCTGGATTTAATGTAGGGTTTAACAATTTATTGCTTTACTTTTCACTATTTTATTGATTTTAATGTTTTTTATTATCATTTTATTCATTTTAACCATATTTATCTAGTCAGTTTCATTGATATTTTAAGCCTTTGTTTTATTTTCAACTCTTTTCCTTACTCTTTTTAATCTATTTATTTAACTTTTTACTATTATTTATGTTAATTTGATGCTTCACCTTATTTTAACTACACATGTTTCATTGTTGTTGGTGTACATAAGTCTCTATTTTAAAATCCATTTTCGTTTTTAATATGTCTTGCCATTATTTTATTTCAGCTTGCTTGCTTGCTTGCTTGCTTGCGTGATTGATTGATTGATTGATTGATTGATTGGTTGATTGATTGAAGGTACCAATTGCCACAAGGAGGCCTTAAGGAACTCACAATTAATACAGAATACAAACAGGGATGAAACCCAAGGTAAACCTACAACTATATGACAGGAAATCAAACAGCACAAAGGCAATCAAAAATCAACAAAAGCAAGATAGTTATGACAAAGAATGGAGAGGCATGACGATCATCCAGAGCAAAGTGGCTGAAAAGAAGCTTGAGTTATTAAACAATTGAGCGTTATGAAGCTGGTTTATAAGTTTTCAACACAGTAGAGTCATCAAACAGTCAAGCAGCCAAAAAATAAGGTGTCACAGAGTGTAATGTCTGAAGATGGTGAGCCCCAAAAAGACATCACCTGTCAGATAAAAAAAACTTACCATGGTCCTGAAAGCAGCCGCTGCCAAGAGACTGACAGGAGAGTGTGAGTGTTGAACTGAAAAACAGATCGAAGGTGTGCCCATTAGCAGAGGCGTCATCCAGCTGAAAGCCCTGGAGAGGACCAAAAAGGGACACGGAGACAGAAGCAAGTAACTAAAACCTACAGGTTGTTTTTTCTTGTATGGTATGAACGGTAGTGGAACTACAGGTGCTTTATTTACATGTGGTTAAAATTAAAATTCATCATTATTTAAAAAAGTGTTAAAACAGAATACATTGTTTTGTTTAATGTTTTCTGTTATCCTTCTAAAATAAAATATTCTCTTAAAAAAAACAATTTCTGATCCTTAACAAGTGTTTTTAAAAACCTAATCTATATATATTCTGATCATTGCACTCTCAGCTGAAGTTTACTCTCACTCCTCCTTCTTCTCCTCTTTCCTGTTATCTCTCACTTCACCTGATCTGTGAAATGACTCCTTCATTTTTTGATTCACCTTTCTGCTTATTCCAAACCATAAATAACCCCCCCCCACCCCCCCGCTCGCTCTCTCTCTCTCTCTCTCTCTCTCTCTCTCTCTCTCTCTCTCTCTCTCTCTCTCTCTCTCTCTCTCTCTCTCTGCCACTCATGCCGCAGGTACCCTCCGCTGCCTGCCACCAGACGATGACTTAAACCCTCCTGCTGGGACAGGCTCAGACGGCCTCCTGCAGAGCGCACTGACAGACTGCGCTCCTGTCTGCGTTACCTTCATGGCTGGCAAAATGTCTTCTGGTCCACGTCTTTCTTACTGCGGCCATAAGTGTTTTAATTAAACACAACTGTGTTTTTACAATGAGGTAAAGGACACAAATTACAACTGAGAGATAAAACTGGTGTGCTGTAAATACATCATTGTGCTTCAAATGTACTGAATACCCTGGATATGGGGAACTATTCTTTGTTAACATCATCACTGCTCACTGTGTACTACCACTAACCAACGATTCCTGCCATATATTTTATTCGTTTAACAAGTATTGTGCTTGAATTCCCACATTTTCTGCTAAAAATCGTCCAGAAAGTATAAATGTGCTGCTGCCTTTCAAAGCTGAGAAACCCAGCAGGGGGCGGCTGCTAAATGGAAGCTCAAGCTTTCTGCTCTCACCTCCATAATCATTGACTGGTGCAGCCTACACATCCACATGATCGATCCTGACATTTGCCTTAAATCTAAAATTTTGATTTGTTCCTATGCAGCCTTCTGACATGCACATGGACGGATTCAAGCCACAGCTGAAGTAGTGATGAGGAGCACATGTAGTAGATCTCACTCCAGCTTGAGTGATTTCATAAGACCAGCATCACATTTTAAAGGTGTGTTTTTATATTGCACAGTGCGGTTCAATTTCCTTTTCCACACATCGAGGTGAAGCTGCAGTTCAGCCTGAGTCAGTCTATATGTGTTGTAACGTAGAATAACTGCTGGGTGGAGGATCGCCTTCTCATGTAACAGTGATGATTGTTGATTGAGTAGAAACACTCTGTTAGTCTAAGATCATTCACAGCACTTCTTTGTTCTAAAAAGACATTGGACTCGACACAGAGGTGTAATAATGAGGATCCCCATGGCCTATGATGTTTTTTCACAGCCTCCTCCAGGCCATAGACACAGGCACAAGAGCACAGGTTCTGACCCCAGACAGCATTAGGCATCCAGGTGTTAGTGTTGCAAGGGGATGTCCTCACAACCTTCCTCTTTATCTTCATCCTCAGGCAGGCCTTCAGTGGGCAGTGACAAGACACTTGCAGCAGTATAACACAGAGGCAGTTTCAGCGTCCGACCCGTTACAGAGCTCAGCTTCTCCTCTGCAACCGTGGAGTCCGCACTCCTACATGGATGTGAATGCTGGACCTTGAAGCCCACCTTGTAGAAGTACCTGGATGGATGAAACACCAGAGTTCTGCAAGTGGTTCTGAACATCAGTCAGAATGCTCAGGTCACCTTTAAGGAGGTATACGGGGGGGGGTTACTGAGGATGAGTGAGAAAATAAGGGTGATGGTAAAGGACGTCACATTCACCCATTCACACCACATTCACTCACTGGTGGTAGAGGCTGCTATCGTAAGGGACCATCAGTATTAGCTAATTAGCTAATCTCATTCATACACAGCACTACAGCTGGAGATATTTTGGGTTCAGTGTCTTCAGCACTCTACCTACTGAGCCACAGCCGCACTAATAGCATGCAGGAAGACAAGGCTGGCCAGTGGTCTCCAGAAGCCCTTACCATCATGACACCTTTTACTTTTATGTAGACTCTACAGTGGTGTAGTATTAGTGTTCCAGTGTGTTGTTTCACATTGCATTATAACGTTATAGCATGAGAGATAAACACACGGCAGGTGCTTCTCACACATCCATTCAAAGTTGTTCAGAACTGTGTTACGCCAGACTTCCACCAGATCCATATCCAGCCTGTCTCCGATCCGTTGCTGCCCGGCTGCATCCTCTCCTGCCTCTCAACACCCACCGGCTGCGTTTTCAGAAAGACAGCACGGAGCAGGACCGCATGACAGCTGGACTCAAGGTTTTCCTGTGGTAATTACTGAATTAAGAATATCCTCTCCTCATCCATGTTGTCTTTATCGTCCTCTAAAAACCTCTGACCTGTTGACTCCAGGCCTGCCTCCGCTCATCATGACGGTTTGTTGTTGTAGTTAAGTAAAATACGATCTGGTGATCACACAGAGTGTTTTATTCTGAAAATTAACCGGATGTTTTCATTTGGTTTTGGTGCCTGACTTCCTGTCCCGCTCCATCTAATCCATTGAGATCGATGCATCTGGCACCCGGCAAAAACCTGCCAGATCAGAGATGGAACGCAACAGAGCGGATCCAGCGGAAGTTAACATATTCGCTAGAATTGAAACCTATCAGGAACTTGGCTGTTACTCTTCCAGCTTAAAGACATCCCATCTCGGCCCTGTAATGATTCTCTTACGATCTCTGATGCCAGCTCAGCAGTGGGACGACTTGATCCCAGCATCATGCCCCTGAGACATTCATCTCAAGGAGAGACATTTCATGGATGTAAATATGGCATCTTAAACTATGAAATTACTTGAAGCCAACTGGAGCTCCCAGCTAGTAAACTGCTGCTGTGGGAACCAAACACAGGCATCGGCCACAGGGACATCCTACATTAACACACATGGATGTTCTCCTGAGACATGCAGAAACAGGCGTCATGAGGAAGCTAACCAGGTGCATGGAGGATCTGGAAAACTGGAAATGTTGATGGAGGGCTGTTTTAGGATGAAATGAAACCACGTAAACATACATCATACCTCCACTTTTCCAGCTAATCAAACGTTCAACTTGGTCACAGCCCAGAGAGATATTTTCTCCACACGTTTTATGATTTTATTCCACTGAGCTAAATTTACTCCTGCGTGTGTATGTGAATATTTGTGTATCTCTTCCTCGAACACACACTGTTGCATTTTCAGAGCAACTGAGCTCATGTAACTCAGCCTCTTGGCAACAGTTTTCTGTGTCCTTCAGTGGAAGCAGTCACCCTTTTGGTGAGTATTTCCTTTGTTCCCATTGTTTGTTTTTGAAGTACTCTGAGATCTGATCATGGCTCATATATCTTAAATGAAACTTGACACGGAGCTGGTCTGTCAAGAAGCACCTGAAAATTGAAATCAAAGGCTCCTTCATATCATTCTCTAAGCTGTGTAACCGTTAATAAAACATTCAGAGAGGCAGAGTGGGAAGGGGCGAGAGGTCAAGAAGGAAAAGTAACAGATGCTTGATGGAGGATAAGCAGGAACGTTGAGTAAAACAAATAAATATGCTCTGCTGAACCAATCCATCTGCCTGCTGCTTCATCTCTCTTTACCTGATTTAATCAAGTTCCCACACTAGACTCCCATATGGATGTGCCTGTGTGTGTAGGTGTATGCATGTGTGTGGGTTTGTGTGTGTGTGCGTGTCCTCGTCGCTCCTCCTGACACTTTGCATGTGTGGGATGAGCAAGCAGGGATTTCATTGAGTGTTAAAGGCTGACTTTATCGTGATCAATGGCTCTTCTCATCGGTCACCTGGAGAGGACTAACTGACCGCAGCAGGGAGATGGATGAAGGGTGGGAATGGAGAAAGAAATTCAGGGAGTGTCTGAGATTGAGTGGAAATAGAGTGGAAGGAGGTGTTTCTGTGGACGAGCAAGAAGAAAGAAAAAGAGACACGACTGATGGATAGCATTGACCTCTGGCCCCTGTTCTTATGTGCTCTGGAAGTAACATAAAAATACAGTTCTTAAAAACATAAATGTTACTGTTATTAAAATGATTTGACAAGGAGCACAGCCTTTATACATGGGGCGCCTAATTGATCAACTGAGCCAAACTGACTCCCTTTGAGATCAAGTCAGGTATCGTTTTTGTTGTAATGTTTTTTTATTAATTTTTTGAGGACGTTAGGAGTAGAGAGAAGGGGAAGACATGCAGAAAAGGGTTGTGGTCTGGAGTTTAACCCGCAACCGCTAGTGATAATGATAATATTTATTATTAGAATTGCTATTATTACTGTTATTGTTCACATTATTATTGTTACCAATGTTACCATGAGTATTATAATAATTATTATTTCATTTATATTGTCACTATCACTTTCACAATCATGACTTAATAATTTGACTGTTCTTATTTTTATCAAATCAACAATATTTTCTAACTTATTATTATTATTATTATTACTATTATTTACTTCTGTATTATTTATTTTATTAGTTTATTTTTACTTTCTCAATTTCTAATTTGCCTAGTGAACTATTTATCTTTTAATGATTATTATTTATTCATACATTTATTTATTTATTTATTATTAATTTAATGTTTGTAATTATTATCCATTTATTTAGCTCAACCGCTTCCTATTTGTTTCCAGCATTTTCTTCCACTCAGTTACTCTCAAACCACTGTCCTATTTGCTACCCTTAAACATACAAAGAGAGACATACACACACACACACACACACACACAAAGAGAGAGAGAGAGAGAGAGAGAGAGAGAGAGAGAGAGAGAGAGAGAGAGACTTTTAACATTCTCAACATTCAATATTACAATAAGTTTTTAGTTCCTGCTTGTCTCTGTTGTGTCTGGTTTTGTCTCTTTAGTGTGCACACTTGTAGTCATGTCTTCCACATTGTTTTGTCTAATGTAAACTGTATTGTCATGTCTCTCGCCTGTCTTGTATCGTTCTGCAACACTTTCATTAAAAAAAAGTTAAAAATCTGCAACTGCTGTTATTAGGACTAAAGCCTCTATATATGGCGCGCTCTTAAATCGCCATGCCCGTCGGCACTCCAAGTCAAGTATCCTTTAAGGCAGAATTTAAATTTGCATTTGTGCTCTTGAGCAGAGCTGCCATAAAGAGGAATAATCAAAAAGAGTGAATTTGAAGAAAATACTCTGATGATTTGGTTAATTGAGACAGCTGAAGTCTCATGTGAGCTAAAGCCAAACTTTTCAATCATTTTTACACAGAAAGAGATTTTGATCCAGTCTTGTGAATTATAATCCTATTTGAAGTGCTGTCCTCATGACTATTAGGAATGATTACAGCACGCTAAACCTGCTTCATTGATTGAACTGGCTCTCTAATATTTGTTTAATGATGTGCTTGAGCCTTTCTTCACCATGCTCCTCATCACTTTCTGGAATTCAGGGGTGACGTTTCATTACAAGATATTACATGAGGTTGGAAGTCGGTATAAAAAAGATCATATTTCTCCTGAGAAGGCAAAGATGATGTATTCACTGGAATGAAAGTGAAAGTCAGATACTTTGAATGCACAAGACAAGCTATCACTCATGTCTTTCATTACCAGTGAGTAGAGGCAGAATCCAGCAGAGGGGTGAAAGAGAGGTCAGTCCAGGAACTTAACCGGCTCCTTCTTGAACTCCCAAGGTAACTGAGTCAAAACAACAACTTGGCAGCTAGATTTGAAGAAGACATGCCTGCAATGAAGCAAACATTTGGACAGAGAGAAAAAGAAACCCAAAGATAATCAAAACTTAAACTACCTGTGTGCTTTGAAACCTACTTTGTGTTTCTGAGAACATCAGCTTGCAGGGCATTGGAATAGCTTGAGACAGGCAATCCATCACAGAGAACAATTCATCTTCTTTATTTTTGTCCAACTCATTTTATCACTCCCTGGAAATGCAAATCAACCCTCTAACGGCATGCTGTATCAGAGTGTGACCCCTGAGTAATTGAACAGCGTGTAAGGTGTGAGCAGCTGAAAGTTTTCCACATGGAAAGTCTCTCTTTTATCCACACAGCGCCTGGATAAAGAGGATTCTCAGCAGGGAAGATTTCAGATTATGTGAAAACAGCAGAGGGTAAGTTGGAGGCCATCAAGCGAAAATTGAGGAAATTGTCACCCCCTCTGCTCCTGCTGCCATCGTCTCTCTGCGACCTCCTAAAGACACAGCAAGGCCAATTAACCTCCCTCATTACCGCTGCTACAGGCCTTCCGCTCCAAAGGATAGGAGGAGATGGGAAACAGGATGGGGGAGTGGCTGAGTGTGGGTGCGGGAGGCGGGGTGTAGATGGGCAGCAGTGCAGAGGGGGTTAGGAATAAATCAGCAGGATGAAAAATAAGAAAAACGCAATTTGTCACACAATTATGCGCTTCCGCTCTCTCCTCTCTCCTGTTGCAAGAGCAACATAGATTCACGAGGCGCAGCTTGCGTGTCAGCCCAGCTGCTGCATCTATTTAAATGAGACTCACGGCTTCATGAAGTGAGACCATGTATCCTTTCAATATGCGGCTCTGCAACTGCTGTGCATGTCTTGATGAAGGGAGGGTGAGACAGAGCCGAGACAGAGAGGGTGCAGCATGAGCTGATCTGAGGGGGAGCAGCAGTGTAAACTGATTTTAACGATAACTTTGCAGAAGCATGTGTGGGGTGGAGAGTACGGAGGAGGTCTATAGCCTTAATGGGTGGCTGGGATGCACGCAGTGACTGTAAAAGACAAACTGGGTTGACAGGAAAAGCCACTGACTCATCGCTCAGTTTGTCGGGGACAGAGAGGAAAAGGGAGAAGAAAAGTCTCTATTCCTCAGCATGTGTTTTATATTTCATCAGATAAAAGATTCTTCGGAGCTGAAAATCATTAAAACTCTTTGTCTCGGCTGCTGTGAGGAGGTTTCAGCTTCAGATGGAGGATGAGTCATACACCTGTAACCTCTAAACAAAAATATATGAATTAGACTTCATGAGTAAACCTAAAATAATATGTTATAAATGTGAACAAGGGAAGGATTGTGAGCTTGAGTTTCCTTTCAGTAGAATAATTTGATGTTTAAAGTGTAATTCCTCAGATTTTATATGGTGAGGTCTCTGGGAGCAAGAGTCGCCTTATCAAAACATTTTGTACAATGTTTTCACCTTGGGAAATACAGCAGAGAAATAGGACTTTATATAAAGTACATATAGTATATATTGGATTTTTAAGCTGAGGCATGTGAGAGACGGCAGTAGGAGCCAGCCTCTTTTCATCTAGTCTAAGCAATCCTCAATTAATATTAGATGAATTCCAGTTGCATTGTATTGCACAGCTCAGTAGAATACTTGAATCTGATTGGTTGATTCCTGCATTCCAAGGTCTGCTGTTTCTTTATAGCAGACTGTTGCTGTGAAGAACAGACTGTGGCTGTGGATGCTGCTCTAATTACAGACTCTGGAGGAAGAACTGAACCCATATTGATGCAAATAACATCTACCGCCCAAACTCCCAGTCCTCGCTAAGCTCTTTGAGAGTCAGGTGAATTTAATGTTAAAGCTGTTTGTACAAGATTCAAATATTTGAAGTGATGTTCAGTCTGGGTTTTAGATCAGCAGATCTCTACTCTCCATTTTCATTTTCTCTTCTTTTTCCTCCTTTTTTCTACTCTCATTCTTTTTGCACTAAAACTTAATCCATGTCTGTGTTGCTGCAACCAAATTGTCCCCTGAGGATCAATAAAGTATAATCGTATCTGGTTACAGCTCCATTGCTGCTGCTATGGTTGTTACAGGTGATTTTATTGGTGACTTAGACAGAAAACAGTGTTCTGCTGTCCTATTTGTGGATCTCTCCACAATATTTAACTCAGGGCCCCATGAACTGCTGCTAATCAAGCTTTGCTCTGCTGGTTTCAGTCTTGAGACTGTAAATTGGTTCAGGTATTATTTCATAGATTGAAATCAGTGCAGAGGTACAAAAATCTGATTTTCTTTAGATCCCTTAAGGTGTCCCCCAGGGTTCTATTTATGGACCCATTTGGTTCTCTTTGTTTATAAATTACCATTGGAAAGGACATCAAAACAAAAATACACCTCTATGCTGATGATACTTTGATCTACACTCATAACAAAAGCAATGCAAGAGCTTGTTTTCTTACTGTTGTTCTCATGAGAAAGCAAAGCTGTTGTAGCTAAAGTGGAGCAGCCGGCCTGGTCAGCCTCATTATGTCCAGCATGCTTTGCACATTGAAGTGGTCATTTTCTTCTTCGAACAAAATCTTCTAGATAAAATACTGTGACTCTATAAAAACCTCTCTCTGTACAGTTTAAAGGTGACATATCATGCAAAATTAACTTTTTAATGGTTCTTTACCTGATATATGTGTCCCTGGCATGTCTACAAACCCCCCGAGAATGAAAAAAATCCATTCTGCCCCTGTTTTGATTTCTTCACCTTTCTGTAAATGTGTGTGAAACGAGCCGTTTCAGACTTCCATGTTTTTGTTACGTAACAACAATATCCGGTCTGTCAAGGAGTCAGAGCTCGGAGCTTGTTCAGCCCATAGACTGTATAAAATAATACTGAATCCCCCCTCCGTTTTTCATTACCTGCACAAATGTGTGCTAACAAGGAGCTTAGGAGGGAGGCATGCTAGTTGTAGGCTGTCTTAATAAACACAAAGGTCGGTTTTACTCCCCACGTCTGCAGATTTGAAGATCTAGTGGATGATTTTTATTTATCATGAATAAGTGCTAGCGCTAGTTAGCATAGCTACATAGCTACATGTCGTAGCTGTAGCTGTGTACCAAGACACACGTCAACATACTGACAAATAAAACAACAAGAAACACAGAATCTGTGACCAATCCTTCAGAAAGGTCCTGCTGCCTTTCTGTCAGAGGTCGGTTTTACTCCCCACGTCTGCAGATTTGAAGATCTAGTGGATGATTTTTATTTATCATGGATAAGTGCTAGCGCTAGTTAGCATAGCCACATAGCTACATGTTCGTAGCTGTGTACCAAGACACACGTCTACATACTGATAAATAAAACAACAAGAAACACTAAATCTATGACCAATCCTTCAGAAAGTTCCTGCTACAGGCGCCTCTCCGTCAGGATCAGATTCTGAATCAGATTCAGAGGGTTGAAGTAACGCGATCTCTGAGCAGCCGTGTATATTCAGCCAAAATGTAAACATTAGATCAACATGCTGGAGAGCCGAGGCACATCCACTTCCGGAGGGGGCGTGGTCAGAGAGAAAACAGAGTGTTCTGAGGAGGACTGAAGAAGAAGGCTTTTCAGGCATGCCAAAATCTGATTTCAAAGTGTTTTTTTGAGCATAAACTTTAAAGACATGTTTTGGGGACCTCTTAGACCAATATATATTGATGAAAAAAGCGTGATACGTCACCTTTAAGTCCTAATGACAAAAAACCATTCCTACCTGTGTCCAAGCTCTGTAGTTAGCTTCATCCCTAGGTCTTTCCTCACTCCAAAGTAGTGCTCTTCTGGCTTTCGTGTTGCAGCTCCCCGCTGACATCAGTCTGATTAGCTGCACTTTCAAGCTAAGCTCTTAGGTGGTAACTCAAAGACTTCAATAATATTTGAGTTCAATTTGACACAAAGTGCATGTTACTTTTGACCTGTCAACTAAGCCCTCTGAGAGATTTTTAAAGTGAAATGTGCAGCAGTGGTTCAACCACGGCAGCAGGAAGCAGGAAGAAGCTGTGGCAGCTTCACTTAAGAGTGTTGAAAGGTACAGAATAATATGTGGTTTAAAAGAAAGTCAAAACCCAGCAGCCTTACTTCAAAACCAGTGAATTACTTTCCAACATCCAGACAACACAAAAAGGCCTACCTCTGTTTGATTTTAAGGATGTCATCCTGCAAACCATAATAAAGTCCGGGGTAGTGAATCCTTATGTGAGGCACCTCAAGTTGGTACAATGTTACAATGTCATTTAGCAGACGCTTTTATCCAAAGCGACGTACATACGAGAACAAGAACAACACAAGCAAAGATCTTGACAAGAGGAAACAAGATCAGTAAGAGTAACAAAGTGCTTCAAGTCAATTTGGGTGCAGGTACTGCCAAGCAGTGTAAAGGCAATACACAAAAGTAAGTAAGGAATTTTTTTATTTAAAACCAAGTGCTGGGTCACTCAAGAGCTGAACACAGATTCCCAGAGTAGAGCAGGAAAGTGCAAGTCAACTGTGGCTGGAAGACATGATCTGCCACTGGGGACAACAGTGGAGAACAGTCTTGCTAAGTGCATAGTGCTTCCTAAAGAGCTGGGTCTTTAGCTGTCTTTTGAAAGTAGAGAGGGACTCTGCAGCTCGAATGGAGTTGGCCAGTTCATTCCACCATTTAGGGGCAACAGAAGAGAAGAGTCGAGCTAGTGATTTTGAGGCCTTATGTGCTGGAAGCACTAGGCGCTTTTCAGAGGCTGAGCGTAGCGGGCGAGAAGGGCAGTAGACCTGGATGAGGGGTTCCAGGTAAACTGGAGCGGTTTTGGTGACTGCTTTGTAAGTCATGATTAGAGTTTTGTATCTGATGCGAGCTGCAACTGGAAGCCAGTGTAGCGAAATGAGCAGGGGAGTGACATGAGCTGTCTTAGGCTGGTTGAAGACCAGATGTGCTGCTGCGTTCTGGATCATTTGCAGAGTTTTAACTGTGCATGCAGGGAGGCCTGCCAGTAGAGAGTTGCAGTAGTCAATGCGTGACATTACAAGAGCCTGAACCAGAAGCTGTGTTGCGTGTTCTGTCAGGTAGGGTCTGATCCTCTTGATGTTATAGAGGGCAAAACGACAGGACCGAGCAATCGAGGCAACATGAACCCTGAAGGTACATCTGCTGAGCATTAAACCTGCTCAAGTTTCACATGTCTTTACATGTTTGTCTCACTGAGAAGATTTTAACTTGTCCCTTTTAAACTTTGCCAAGTTTAGCTGGTACAAACTGTGACTGAACATCTGTTTCTTTGAAACTCAACATCTGCTTTGTCTCTAAGCTGTCAAAAGTTTGAGAGTTTTGACTCATGCACAGTAGGAGGCATCTTTTTAATAACTTAAAGAGAGATGGGAGATATTTTTAGACGTTTCCAGGTGGTCAGAAAAAAACAAGAGGGCAAAAGATGAGGAGAGGGAAGGACAAATGAAGAGCGATTTGTGAGTGATCATCACCTCTGGGACTCAGACTGTTTACTTGATCAATTAAACCTGTAACTAAGCTAACAGTGTGTGTGTGTGTGTGTGTGTGTGTGTGTGTGTGTGTGTGTGTGTGTGTGTGTGTGTGTGTGTGTGTGTGTGTGTGTGCGTGCGTGCGTGTGTGTGTGTGTGTGGGCGCAGGTGCGTGCGTGCGTGCATACTGGTGCTCTTTATGGAACCTTTCGTACAACTTTTACTGAAAAACTATTTCAGCAATCCAAGAAGCAATGTGAAGGATCGATAAACTAATTCTGTGCGTGTGTGTCTGTGTGTGTGTGTGTGTGTGTGTGTGTGTGTGTGTGTGTATGGGGGTTGGGGAGAGAGAGTTTCACTTTCAATCTGCCTGGCAGCTATATCAGGCCTACAGCGTCTGTCACCCCCAGGTGACACCAGAGCTACCTCTGCCTGTTTGCCTCGTTTGCATTCAATAAACCAATCTGATACAAGACGTCGGGTCAACTAATACTGACTAATTGCAATGGATGAAGGGGGGCGGAAAATGCCATCAGCAAGCCACATTAGTTTTAATTACAGCCGATAACCAGATATAGCAGATCTGTCAATCTCCAACTCGCTCTGCGACTGTGGAAAGAAGGGGTGGAAGGGGGTGAGCAGGGTGTAACCCAAAGGGAGAGGAAGGAGAGAGAGAGAGAAAGGAGGGAGTGGATGAAAGAAAAAGGCATGAAAGAAAAGAGAGAGGTTATGGTATGTCAGGAGAGCAAGGGAAGTAGAGGTGAAGCATCATTTTGAACTGTGTGACAGTTCTCTCTCAGTGAGACTCTGCTGCCCTCTGTAGGTCACTCTCTGATTTAAATGTGCAGATTCAAAGAGGCAGCGTGTGTCCCTGTGGTTGTGTGGCTATGTACATGTTGAACGTGTTGGTGTGTGTCTGTGTGTGTGCCCTGATTGCTCGTAAACCGTGAAGCTCTTTGAAGATGAGCCAAGGGATTGGATGAGGTGTGGGTGCAGGGTGAGGTTACCGGGGGCGTAGAGGGAGGAGAATGGTGCTGATGTGAGGTGAGAAGCATGAAGGAGGGCCAGCGACAGCAACCAGGAAGAATGGATTAACACACTTGGACGAACCCTCCCCTCACACATGAACACACACTCAGACACACACACATGCACACCAGGGAAGTCAGTGGCCTGCAGGTAGAGGCCACCTTTTAGGAAGTTGGTTCATTTTCTACTGGCGCTCAGTTTTAACTGAAAATCCCTCTCTCCTCACATCATCACTCACCTGCACACGCTGCCATGAATAGACCACACTCACACTATGACATTTTGAGCATGTGTGCTCGAGACCGCAGCATGAAAAATGTCTCAAGCTGTAAAAGCGAGATGCATTGATTTCCCTCAAATGTCAGACGTAAGTGTTAAAATAAAATACCACACCCTATAAAATTTCAGAGGACACATCCTTCAGCCTGAGCTGTGCCCTTAACAAAGAACACCAGGAAGCTGATCCACCTCGATAGGCAAATGATTGACTACACCTTTACTGTGTGTGTGTGTGTGTGTGTGTGTGTGTGTGTGTGTGTGTGTGTGTGTGTGTGTGTGTGTGTGTGTGTGTGTGTGTATGTGTATGTGTGTGTGTGTGTGTGTGTGTGTGTGTGTGTGTGGTGGGGGGCTTTACTGCATGTCATGAAACAGACGGCTGATGAAAGACAGGAATGTGTCTTTCTGATGGATGGACTCAAACCAAGGTGAGCTTCTTTGACTCTATAATTTGACCACCTCAGTCCATGACCATATTAAGATAGTGAATGTAGTGATTTCATCATTGGTTCGCAGATCGCATTTGTGTTTTGTTGCCATCTTGTCTTTGGAGCCAGAATTGATCATATTTGGACAACAGGGTTGATACCTCTACGATGATTCATTGTTTGTTATGGATGCAACTTTTCAACCACAAGGTAACCACACTCAAAGTAATCTCTTGATTCATCGTCATTGTTCATGGAAGGTTTGTGCAGCTTTTCTGTCGTTTGGCCCGTGCATATGAGACAAAAAAACACCACTTAATCCACAAAGTGCATGTGAAGGGTTAAATGCAATTCAAACTGTGCAGCACAATAAAAAGTGTCTCTGTGCAGTGTGCACCAGTGCTGTTTGCTAAGATTTAAATGAGACATTATGTATAAAGGGCAGTGTTGGATTCTTTCCGTGCAAATTAACCTCACTGCAAAAATACACCAAATTCACACATAGTTAAGTATGCTTTATTCCGTTATATTACTCTTATGCTGCTATCATTATAGTAATCAGGGTGTAATCAGTCTGAGCTGTCTGAGGCTCACGCTAGGTGAACCTTTGCACACGCTCCAGGCTTTGACCCAGGACATGGATGAGTTTCTGTAGATGATGGTCTGGACAAGCTACAGGGAGGAAGCTTTATTACGAGAAATGAAATGTGTATCACATCTGTCATGAGTTGACCTTATACTACACTGGAAGAAGCTCATTATCTAGCCTAAATAGACAGATATGAAAGCTCACAATTCAGCTCTGTGCAGCAGGGAGTGGAGGTGCTGGCAGCTCATCACTACAATCAGACACAAAACAAGAGCATGATTCAAAGAGCTGCAAAACTTTGTGTTTGCACCTGCGTATCATTGGCACAATATGTTCTCATGTGACAATGTTTTTTATAGTGAGATCACAAGATGACGTAGGATATTGTGGACTTGATTTTGTGATCCTGCAAGTCCAGCAGCTTCAGGCTGTACCTCACTGGGATATACTTTAAACAGGACGCGAGCTGTTGGATGGAGTAAAAGCTGCACTGTTCCTGTAGAAATTAGGAGTATGAGTTCTTCAGTCACATCCAAACTCAATTCTGGTTTTCCATTTGGTTACCCTTAAACACATTTATTGAGTCTATATTATGTTTGCATGCTTCGCTTTCTCATGCTTGAGTGAAATGTAAATATATTGAAGCATTTCCTTTTGGAGAAACACTGAAGCTGTATTGTGATCAACTCCTGCAGCTTTTTCATTATTTTATTATCGTATTATTTTTTCATATATTTTGTATATATAACAATCCTGTATTAAAAAACAACATATCAAAGGTTGTCTGTGTTTAAGTCCAGCAGTTCTTACTGCAGTTGTCTCTCTAAACTTCTGGCCCAGATGAATAGAAGAGGCTTTCATATCTCAATCTGTATCAGAGTGATTAAGAACATGAAAATGCCACGGCGAGCCCTCTACCATCTCTCCGGCCACTGTGAACTGTGAAGAATGGATTAGCTTCATTTGTAAGGCAATTTCCTCCAAATGAGGGACAAGAGATGAAATACACCATCCCCCCACACACACGCAGTCCTCATCTTCAGAAAAAGTAAAAGGATTGTCTGAATTACTGAATTATTTTTAGGTAAGGGATGAATTTCCACCGCAGACAGTTTCTAATCAATTTTAATCAGGTCTTTTGCTGCTTTTTAGAAAGTATTGGAACTGAGACGTGTCAGACAACGGGGCTGCACGGTATTGAACTTGGCTGTAAATCCATTCTGAACATTTGCCTGGCTGGAAATGTGACAAAACTGCAATCTGATTTCATACAAATGGTGACTAGTCTAAGTACACACAGCTAGGATGTGGAGACTGTGAGTGATCAGAATGCTGGCTTCTATATTTGCCTCCAAAGGAAGCTCTAACACAGATATCCAATTTCCCTTCTGTTTGATGACAGATTCTTAATAACATCAAACACCGTCTTTGTCACAGTCAGATTTTTTTGTAATAACATGTTCAGATTCGACTCCTTTGAGCCGGCCTTTTTCAAATTAGCTCCATTTAACACATGAAAGGAGACTTGATTAGCACGTTACCAGTTTAAAACAATTAAACCTTCCCATGAGAGAGTTTGCAGCGCTGTCCTCTGAAGCCGTCACTGAGGAGGAGGCTTGTATCATTTCATTAAACGGGACCTGATGTGTTCATAAATCAGATTACAGTGCTGTAACTGTTCTCTGTTGAGTCATTTGGGAGCTCACACCTGCCTGATAACTTTGAAGAAGTCATTATTTTTCTGTCCTCTTCAGAAATCTTCAGAAAGATTTTAATTAGGAGCTGCTGGACGTTTAAAGTCAAACAGCTTGGTGGTCATTATGGGAGGTAATGCTCTGTCACCTGGTTTGGAGAGGGGACCAACCAATCACGGCTGCAACCAGCAGGTGTGGAGTTTGTCATTTTAGTTTCCACAGCAACACACACCACAGTGTCAACCTTTATTGAGAGATGGTGTGACAGCATCTCTCTCTCTCTCTCTCACTCTCTCTCTCTCTCTCTCACTCTCACCCTCACTCTCACTCTCACTCTCACTCTCACTCTCACTCTCACTCTCACTCTCACTCTCACTCTCACACACCTTTACACAGAGAGGAAAGGGTCTCGTATTGTCTCTGGTCTCTCCAGTGACTCTCACAGTGTCTGTGAAGGGCATCCTTTAAACAACTGTCCTTTTTACGCTTCTTTATTCCCCTCCCCCTCCCATCTGCACAGCTGAACACCATCAATCTAACCATTTACTTTAACTTTATTTCTCACTCCATTAGTTTCTAGGACACACGGCAGCACGGGGTGAGAGGGGGGAGAGATAGAGAGTGTGAAAAAATGAAAAGAAAGTTTGGCTCCTCGGAGAGATAAAATGTAATTTCACAGTCAACTTGCTGTGATATATTATTTCACAACAATGGGACGTGGGCTGATATGAGCCCTGCTTGGCACCTGTACAGAGCGGTTAGAGCATCAGTGATGGTTCTCTGGAGAGGCTGCTGTTGGTGTGTGTGAGTGTGAGTGTGTGTTGATGTGAAGGCATGATTATCAAAGAATCCCCCTGATTTTAGACACCAGCAGGCTGCAGCCCAGAGCATCCCCTGTGAAATGTGCAGTCATGATAAGTGGCAGAAAAAACATTCAGTTATTTATTATACCAAATAAGATTTACAGTTTGTAATTCTGCCCAGTGTTGTATTGAGCATAAGGAGAAATTAAGAATTTAACAGCAGGTGTTTTTAAAGCCAACAAGAGGAACCAATCCTCAGCCAGTGTCCAACATGTGTGCAGAGAGTCTGTTCAGCCAAATGAAAGAATCTCAGCATCATTTATTCCAGTAGCTGCGCTCCCTCATTGCTCCTGCCTGCTTCACCATTACACACACTGTTATCCAGGAACATGGCATAGCATTGATAGATGCCTCACGCTTCATTAGCCACACTCTCTCAGCCTGCAAAGCACTTACACATTATCAACAGCTTCAACCAGGGACCTAATGACGCAGAGAGTCTAACCACTGCACTGCATACAGGAGAAAGGAGGCCACACGTTACATGAGAGATGTTCTCATTTCAATTAAAAACCTTATCGTCTGTAATAGTCCATTCCCAAGCCGTTTCATGGATCTAACCAAACATGTAAATTAAAAATAAATTAAACAAAATAAAGTCACCTTATCACTGAAATTAAGTGCAATCTAACAAAGCAGAGGAGGGCAGAGGAGCGTGTCCCCGCCTCACAGTTTGCTGTTCTTCTGGAACTGGTTCACCAGTCCCAGCACCTGCTCTGACGCTGTGATGGTTTTATTCTGCAGGTACAGAGCGCTGTTTTTAGAGGTCTCGTTCAGGAAGTATCGATAGTTCACCATGATACCACAGGAGTTCCCAACTCCCCTCGGGCTGGTATCGGCGCGCCAATTCAGCCTCCACATGGTGGCGCCGTTTTGCAGGTGGAAGTTGGCCACCGGGTTGAGAGCGTAGCCCCGCCTCTTCTCTCCGTACAGGTACCAGGCACAGAGACGCATCAGGGCGGGCTCCAGGACGCGGGACAGCCGCTCCGAGTGCATCCACTCACTTGTGCCAATCAGCTTACGAAGAGCCTCGATGGCAGGGACGCCCGGTTCTGCGTCTGTGGCCTGTTCCACCTCCTTCCACTCCTGCTCAGAGAGGAGGTCAGAGCCCCGGCTCTCCTTCTTGTACTGGCTCAGCAGGCCCTGGAGCCAGGAGGAGAAGCCTGGGATTGGAGACAGGCTGGAGAACTGGCCCATGTGAGGGAACTCACTCTGGAAGACATGAGGAGAAAAGACAGGGGGACAGTTAACTCTTAGATGCGTACTTTGAGTGTAAGAGACCCAGGATGTTAAAACAGTGATAACCTTCTTTACTTTAGTTTCTTAAAGGGTATTCAGAGGACGGGGGAGCAGACAGACTGTCTCTTACATTATGCAACTAGCAGCAGGTAATGCATTTTTTTGTGACTCAATTGTGTCACTGACTATAAATTGACGATGAAAAGGCTTCTTATGTCACTTTAACATAATGGTGCAGCACCATTGTGTCAGAGCACAGCCGGCCTGATTGGATTTGAATGGTTTCATGACATGTCTGAGATAAAGAAAAGACGTGCCTGAAGCAACTGAAGGTGGAGATTATATTTTCATGCAAAGTGATCAGCTGGATTATCCAGAGACAGAAATGGAGATTAAAATGCTAAATGAGAGGTCACGATCTTGACAGCTAAACAGTGTGCTGGTGTGTGCAGTTTGAACAACCAGGCTCCAAATACTGCCAGAGGAACTGTGACAATTTGGGTATTTATAAATGCTCCCAAAAAAAAAAAGATAAAAACACGTCAGAGGTTTGTTCAGAGGGGTTTAGTGGTGCTATTTTAAATTATATACCTAATTTAGAATTATGAAATGGTTCCTTTTTTATTCAGTGCTCAAAATAAAAATGATAAACATGCATGCAGACACATCTGAGCAAAGAATTTCTTCAACCTCCCATAACCAGCTTGACAAGAGAAAACAAAAATAGAATACAGGAGAGGGAAGGGAAGGGAAAACAAGGTAAAGGTATGAAGAAAACAGATGAGAGGCAGCAGAGATTTGATCCTCTCCAGAATTTAAAGGGCACCAGCTTTGCAGCAGAGAAAAAGGAGATCAACACGCAGCCCAAGTTTCAAAACACAAAACTACATTTTTATGTTTATGCTCAAGCTGCTGCTGGAGCCTTTAGTTCCTCAGACGGCAACAACATTAAAAATCAACTCCACCACTTCGCCATCCCGCCTCACAGATGGAGATGGATGGTCTTTTCTTTCCTACCCTCCCTCCTATTCCTTCTCCTCCTCCGTCGCCTGCACTCTCACCTCTGGAAGATGACTTCTCCTCAGCCTCTCCACCATGCCGTGTCTCTACCACCCACACACACACACAAAACAACCGCACACAATCCCAAGCGTTCTCGTTCAATCCGTTCCTCTCGCCACAATCCTCACCTTGCATCTCTGCCCATCTTCCCGCCCCGGTGTCTGACCTGAGCGGTGCGGCAGGCAGAGGAGTGAAAAGCTATGAAGGGAAGTGAAAGTGTCAGACAGCCCCTGACCCGGTGCCTCTCTCTGCATGGTTCTCCTCACTGCCTTCTTTACTTCAAAATAAAGCCCTCTCATTTCCCATTTACTGCTCACTCTATCCTTGTGCTTCCTCTCAGTCTTTCTATCAGGATTTGGCCTTTCCCACTCTGGCCGGGTCTCTCCGGTCCTTTACCTCCTACTTGTTCCCATGCTGAGTGCCAATGAAGGTTTAAAACTAAGTAAAGGTGGTGGAAATGAGGACAGAGGCAGGAGGAAAGGTGAAAAGTGAGAGGAAAGAAAGGATGAAGAAAAAATGGATAAGTGCCAGAACAGTGCTCCAGGGTCCAATCTACAAAGACAAGCAAGACCTCCTCCCTTCACCTTAAATCACGACTGTGACCTTTTCTTTTCCACTCTATCATCCATCCATCATTACAGTGGTCCCTCTGTGGCTGGCTGCTCCTCTCTTCACCTTTACGGGAGGTAATGCTCTGTCAGACAGTCGGCTGCTGCATAATACCACACTGCTGCTTTGGTAATTCTGGGGCCTCAAATGGAGAGTCCTGCACTTATACTGTGGAGGTCAGAGGTTTGGATCCCACTTGGCTCAAGGAGAGTAATTGTACTCAAGGGGTGTTTACGGAAAAGTTAAGAAAGTCACACACAGGAGTTAAATTACTACAAAGGTCTACGACGCCCAAATACAGAGGCTGAGCGTTAAAATTGAACACTAACATTTACTGTTTTCATTTCCTCGAGAGAGACACAATTGTTTCATTTGCACTACAGTCCTATAACAACCTCTGTGTTTACATTCATTGTTGCTTTAACAGTAAAACGGGGATAGAGGTAGGATGAATTCAAGGTTTAAGGATTCACAGCAACAGCAGGTAGAGATAACAGCAACAATGTTCACAGCTGACATATTTGATTCATTTATGCTTAAAGGTGAGTCAATGTCAAAGCTCAGAGAAGAAGAAGAACTGAATGAGGAGACATCAATATTCCCGCAGAAGTCCCGTTCACCTCGTCTGATGTTACCTTCAATGTAAATATTAATTTGAATGTGCCAGACTCAAGCCGCTACAACTACACTACCCACCTCCCCACTATCATCTCTCTCTCTCTCGTCATCTCCCTCTATCCCTCTCTCCAACACGGTCTCAGCAGATGTGTGTCTAACATGAGTCTGGTCCTGCCTGAGGTTTCTGCCTGTTAAAGGAAGTTTGTCCTTGCCACTGTAACTTGCTAAATGCTGCAACGTGCTCTGTTCATGGTGGATTAAGATGAGATCAGACTGAGTCCTGTCTTCAAGATGGGACTGGATCTTATCCTGTCTTGATGTTGGGTCTTTGTTAATAATAGAACGTAGAGTACGGTCTAGACCTGCTCTGTTTGGAAAGAGTCTGAGGAAAACATTTGTTGTGATTTGGTGATATATAAATAAAGATTGATTGAATCTATACAACAAATAAGCAGGATTGTATTTTAACTTGTCTGTGTAAAAGGTTCAGTTTTATATCCCACAAGTAGGATGAAAAGAATCCATTATCATTGAAGCATTACAAGCCACGGTATCTGAGAGACTACTTTTTTTTAGCTATGTAGATAAATCATTTTACAATAAATAAAATTGTCTTTAAATCAGCATTTTGTTTCAGCTTGTTCATGATTTTAGTTAGTAGCTGGTAATAAGAGGGATGATGAATAGTGAACAGGTGGCTATGTGATTTAGAATCCCTTCAGGGTGAGATGAGAACCCTACACTGTGCTTCAGGGTCCTGCTCACCCTGTCAGGATTCTCATTTGCACAACCATTTATTCACTATACATCATCCCTTACATGACGTACTATGTTAAAATGCTAAACATGTATTAACTTCTCTTTGTGGTAAGCACTTAGCTCCTCAAAGCTTGAATAGTTTAAATAGCTGCCTTTCCACCACAGCATGACTGATGTGTCAGGGCTCTGTGCTCCTCTGGATAATATTTACATTAGAAAGAAAAAGTTGACAGAGGAGGATGCTGACACGGAAAACGAGAACACCTCTTGATGAAAACATCACTCTCCATCCGTCTGGCTCTTACAACCCAGTGCCACATAACTCTCTTTCAAACAAACATAGCTTTAATGTAACTTCAAAATATGCACAACAATATCTTTGTCCATGATCTGCGTGTTGACGTTAATAAAAATGCCGATGAGTGAAAAGCTTGCAGCAATCAAAACAGTCTCATTGTATGAATAAGTAGAGTGGAGGCAGCTTAACGCTCTGAAACCTGGTTTTAGGATACACTATAAAGAGCTTTTTCCCATCTGCTGGGTAAAGTGCTTTTGATGTTCCATTCAATGTTCAAATCATTTTACAAGTGCTAGCTGGAGTGGCCCGACATGGAGGGCTCTTCTGCGCTTATTGAGAGGGATGGATGAGATTTCATTACTGCCTGTCTGGTGGCTGCCGCTCTGTTTGTGTGTGCATGCATACAGCAAGTGCTTAAATAAGTGGGAGATTTATGATTCAGCGCTGGCACTTCAATAAAAAGGAAAACTTTTGGAGAACAATCAAACAACAATCTTGCTCGTCACAGCTACATTCTTGGATGGGATGATGCTGTGCCTGCTGGGCCTAACCTGAAGGCTGCTGTATAGGCTTTTAATTGAATCCAACGTGTGAGTCATTCAGAGCGACATGCTGTTACAGAGGAGGAGACAAACAGCACTCTTAGCTGCTTCACCACAGGGGAGGAGATGAGGAGCTCTGCAGGAGTTAACAGCTGTATCTGTGCGTGTGTCAGGAGCGTTGTCATGATAAGGTGGTATTATCTATCTATAATGAGACGGGGCGGTTTGAAGGCTTCACTGATAAGACTGGATGCTTTATGTTGTTGAACTGAGTTAACCTTGTCTCAGTTGAACCCAAATCTTCAAGGAATTCAAATTGAGCAGATTCTGGTAGTTCTTCCCACGCTATGCATATTAAACGACATGGAAAAAAGTCTGTATTGATTCAGGCAACATGCAAGCAGAACACTCATATCGTGGTGTCTGAATCCAAGTATATGTTGTGCAACCCACAATGCTCCAGGGCTATGGAAATAGCAAGAATGTTGTTTGGTATGCTGAAGAATAAAGCCTGATTTATTCTGTACATTAAATCATACATTAATAAAAGTGAAATGATGTGTGTGACTGTGAACTTCCCTGAAATAGATCAAAACTGTCTTTGGTGCATCAACCAAAAGCTTAAAGTGTCTTAGATGGCATGCAGCACCACTGTTGGGAATCTACAATCTAATCTAGCCAGATTATTGTAATTCCCTGTATCAGTCTGCGCTAATAAGTCTTTAAGGACTCTTCTCGTTGAGCAGGCGGGGATGCGATAATAATGAGGCCCTGCACTGATTGGCTCTCTGAATGCTGTAGGGGTGAGGGTGCAGACTGGTGCAGACGGATGCAGAGGCAGAAAAACAGCGTCCCAGAAGAACCCGCACCAGCACCCTCACATATGATCCAGAATCTGACTGAAACAACAGCATGTCTCTGAGCGGTATGTTAAAATTCAAGTGTTATCCAACTGCCTTTCCTTTTGTTTGTAACTTTCTGTGGTCGGCCCTCACTGTTGAAGCAGTCTGAGGTGAAGTGGTTCGCACAAACAAACAAATTAGCACCAACTGCAGTCAGCACGTTGTAAAAAAAACAACAACAACTGTTTTCTTTGTTCCTCTTTGTTGCTGGGACAGGTGATAAGCATTTGTGCTAGTTTTTGCAACCAAAACAGAGCAGCCTGCGTGTCCATCTCTAACCTTTGACATCTTGACTCTACAAAAAGCAAAACCACAATAGCGTACAAGGAGGTACAGCTCCAGGTGTGGGAGTGTTTTTGCATGCCTGCCTATTCAAATCACTCCTCCCTTATTACATCGACACAGGGGCCAATTTACATCACCGTGTGATGGATATATATTTCCAGTCAGTGGGCTACACCAACAATGCAGAGGCTGTTTCACTGCCCCATTCTGAGAGATGGGCCGAGCCTTCAGCCGCTCTGCTCCCCCGTCTCTGGAACTCATTGCCACCTCAACTCAGAAACACAGATTCTTTCCCCCCATTTCAAATCACAACTGAAAACATATCTGTTCAAAACCGCCTAATCTGTCTGACTCCAATTGCACTGTCATTTTGTTATTGTTTCTGTTTTTTCTTACCACTTTGTTAGTTTATATTGTTATCATTTTGACTTTGATTTTGTTTCCTTTAATGTAAATTTGTGTATGTATATACATATATATCTGTGCGGTGTCCTTGAGTGCTGAGAAAGGCGCCTTTAAATAAAATGTATTATTATTATAGATGCAAAACTGGAGGATGACTTAAGTTAATGCGTACAGGCCAGGACACACGTGTTTTTATTATGTGAGACCTTTGAGACCTTGGGCAAAAAAATAACTTATTTTCATTGTATTAACATTTTATAAAGTGTTTTATACTTTCTGTGCAGGGACAGGATTTTTGTTTATGTAGATAATGTATGCAGCCAGGGTGAATCATTTAATTTGATGTTTCACAGCCCTAACTGTGTGCAAAAAAAGCTGCATCTCATGCTCTAAAATGTGCAATAAATCATTTATATACCTCTATAATGGACATTTATCGAAATAACTGTGATTCTTTTTAAAAGCACTTTAACATGTCCCAACATTATAACATTTATTTTCAGGAGTTATTATCTGGACAACAAATTTCACAATCTTTGAAATGACCTTCTGTTACTTTTTGGGAGCTTTTTGAAGCCTTATTTAGAGGATATGGCCGTGGGAAACTATAATAGAGTTGGAGAGCGGGATATGACTCACAGCAAAGGGTCACAGATTGGATCTGAACCCAGCCTGCTCATTCTAGGACTACAGCCTCTGTGTGATTTAACCACCAAGCTAAACAAAGCACCTCTTGGATCAACTTTTGGCTGACAAATGCATCCCGCCCACTCTCACCTGTAGTTCTCGCACCACCTTCTTGATGAGGTAGTTGCCCAGCTCCACCCCTTGCAGGCCAGCCTGGGTGGAGGAGATGGAGTAGAAAATTGCAGCATTTATCTTGTTCACATCCTCCTCAGAGTCGAGAGTGGCAAACTCCCGGACGATACTCTAAGATAGAAAAAGAGTCAAAAAGACAATTCTGCATTACTCCTCCTCATACCAGCTCATCCTCAGAGTCTTTGCTACAAAGCTGCAGCTACAGGTGTCTGTGTTTTTAGAGCTGATGGAGCAAAACTGTGGGGGTGTTACACTCTTTCACACAGAAGACTATTTCCACACTTTAGTGTTGTCAAAGCACCTTTTCCTCTCTGAAAACAATAAAGAAGGTCAGTGCAGTAAAGGTTGTTCCCAGAGGGCTGTGCAGTTTAAAGGTCTCTGTATTGTTTTTCAACACAACCCATTTGTCAGCTAAGAGGAGGAACAAAATAGTAAATCCCAGGTGTTAAACTAACCTCCTAGGTATAGTTAAGTCAGACAAAGCAACACAAAAGCCTGCAGCTATTGCTTCTGACCTGAATGTTATCTGAGATGTCTTCGGTGAGAGCCACGTGTAGAACAACCAGCGGCTCTCCTGGCATGGCGGCATGGGTGAAGGCATAACAGCGGCGGTAAGGCCCCACTCTGCGCTTCAGGTCGGTCCAGTTCCTCACAGGGTGCACTGCCTCGTAACTGGAAGAGAGACAACAGTTAGCATTTCTTTTGGCAAATTACTGTATGCTAACATCACCATCCTTGATTAGGCCACTGAAACACGCTTTCCATTTCCATATCCACCTTTATATGCACCATGTGGACACAGAGTTCAAAGTGATGGGGACACGTTTAACACTAAGAGGTATAACACAAGGTCAATGAACATACACTGCTGGATTATTATGTAAGAAAAATCAGGATGTGCGCATTTAGTTGACTAAATGTCAGAATTTCCAGTCTCATAAACTAATGATTAACCCTTTAGTTATTGTAGGCCTGGAACGCCTGTCATGTATCAAAGCTTTGGCACAGCCAGGGCTGTAGCTTCAGTTAATGGCTACTACCATGATGTTATAAAGATCAACTACACAGATGTAATAGGCACAGATGACAAGTGGCAGCTCTTAGCGCGATGCAGTTAATTTCAGAATCAGAATCAGAAATACTTTATTTATCCCGGGGAGGGAAATTCAGTCATTACAGTATGCTCTTATAAACAGTATGTAAGAAAGTCAAAATATTAATAGAAGAAGGAATAAAATAAGATATAAAATAATATAAAATAAAATAAAATAAAATATTTTTGATCCAGAAGATAGAGACACAGATGAATGTCCGCTGTTTTTTGTTAAACTGACATACAGTATAATGAAATGGAAGTCAGATCTCTGGCTGGAATGAGGATCTCAGAAGTGATTAGTTGCATGCCTTTTAAAAAAAGTCCACTTACTCACTAAGGAATAGGGTACGTATTTTATACTGAATATGGCAGCATATGGAGAAAAACCCTCTCATGTGATTCAACAAGTGTCCATATGATCTCCCTACCTCATCCATGTAAGGACCAAGAGGGGATAAAGATCATGCTGAGGTATATCTCAGTTTATTTAGTCATTGTTTTTGATTTATGTCTTGTTGTTGTTTTTATTATATGTTGACTGTAGGATTCTCGTCTGAAGTGTCTTTCTTTATTTGCATGGTTATTTTCTTAAAATTGTTTTACGTTATTTCATCTGACTTATTTTTAGAATAACTGCAGATTAGTCAAACCTTGAAGTGTTGTCAGTGTGTAGAAAACTAAAAATAGACTGCGCACTCTGATATTACTTAACTTAGACTTTATTGTAGAGATAAAGTCTGAGTAAAGTCATCTCAGTGTGCAGCTGAGTTGGCTGTGCATGGAGAGCCCTCTTCAACGTATGTTGTCAGTAAGAGTTTTGTATTCTGTATCTTGAAAAACTGAAATAAATATCTAAAAACAAACAAAAAAATCTGACATGGAAGCACTAGTATATATGTCGCTTCAGAACATCCTTAGAAATGTAGCATTATGCAATGGAAAAGAGTGAGAGAAAGAAATAAAGGAAAGATGTAGGTTGCATGCATGTCCTTACTGGCTGATCTTCTGCAGGATCTCACAGGGGGACTGCCAAGTGATTCTCTCCAGTCGGAGCAGACCCACAGAGAACCACTCAGACAGCAAACTCTTCAGCGTGCCGTTCAGGTCCTTACAGAGAAAAAGGTGAGAGTTCAGGATCCACACGCAGCTGGTGATAGAAAATTCACAACATTCTTCTCTTTGTTGCGAGAAACTCAGTTCCCTCATGTGGGATAATGAAAGCAGACTCAAGACTTTGTATTTAACAACAGTTAAGGGCACAGATGACGTATAAATAAATTAAATACCTGCCATGAATAAGAAAAGGAAGGTCATGCTATACAAAGTTATCTGAGCACTGCAAAAAATGTCCTTATGGAAGTTCTTCTCATCACTATTCTACTTCTCGTAAAGAAGAAGACTGTAAAAGTGTTCTTTAGACACTGCAGCTTTTATAAGACTATTAAAATGCTGGATAAACACGTCGTCTTTACCGCCTCACGGCCCCTTTTATTGAGAGAACTCAGAGTCTTCTTCTCTTTTGAGTGACAGCAGAGCTGCTTACATTTTCCTGTAGGCAATCAACAATTCCATACCGGCATCTTACACACTGTGCGTGGGGCTGTGTGGTCCCCTGGGTGTCTGTATGCTGTTTGAATGTTTTCACATTATGAGTAGTGATTTGTTTGAGCTTGCAATGGGTGTGGAGGAGGCACTTCAATAAACAACTTGCCATTTGAAAGCGGGCCTGTCCTCCTGCAAAGGTCAGACTTCATTTAAAGCAAATCTCTTGCAAACACACAAACAAACGCACAAGGTGCATGCACACAAACTCACTCAAACACAGAAATACAGCTTATATTGGCGCTTCCATAGGACGACTTCACTGCAGGCTTACTTTATTTCCAGCATGTCACTCATAATCATAGCAAATACAAACAAGCTCAAATACAGTTGGGGGTTTATAAGCCAGTGCCTGGTATTCTCTGTGAGCAACTTTCAAAACCTAAACTAACACAATTTGAAATTCCTCCCCACAAATATGTAACAGGCCTTGCATTATTCAGCTCTATGGGTGAGAGGTTTCACGCTGGAATATTCTGTAAATTGACAAGCAAATCAAAACTTACTCTGCAAAGTAGAAGAAAAGTTCAGCAAAACTTCCACCACTGCAATAGGGGATGTGTTTGTGTGTTTGTTTGTGTGTTTGTGTGTTTGTGTGTGTGTCAGTGTGAGTACAGATGTGTATTTGTGTTACTTCAACTTCACCAGCTGCCTGAGGGGAATAATCTAAAATGGCCACTAATTCCAGCGCAGCATTTCTGTGGAAAGAGCTCCACATCAACAAGCCCTGAGTGTGCAGCCACTGCCGTGGGTAGCCAATTCTCACCCACACAAAAGGAAGGCCGCACCGAGATGTGTATCCATTGACCTAGCAGAAGATGAAGCCTTTTGAAACGGAGCGGCCGAGTATTTGAAGCCTGAGGTTAGGAGAAAGGCCGAGGAAAGGAGGCGAGGGAAAAGAGGAAAACCCTGCACTCCATCAGGAGGAAAAAAGCAACACTCCTTGACACTGGAGCTGCATCAATGCAGTGAAGCGCCAACATTGTGTGCTGATGCAGCCTCTGCTACCTTGAGCTGCAGAGCAGCTCTACTGCCATTAAACAGAGCAATGGAAACCACCGTGCCTGGAAAGAACACTCTGTCTATCCAAGGCCAAATGACCACAGACTGCCAAAGTGTTTACAGGTCATACTCGTGGTGTGCAAGTACCTTTCCTCCAGTAGGCTGCATGCCACTTGTCAGCCTAGCGGGCTGTGTGTGCGGAAAAAATAGCCTCTCTGACTCTCTGTGAAATTCCTGGAGGCAAACTAGAGATATTTCTTTACACGGTTCTTGGACAGGTGCATAGGAAGTAAAGTTCTGAAGGCAGGGAGAGTGAGTGAGGAGCAGCATATAAATTAATCAACCAAATGAGAGACTAATCCAGCGAGCAACTCAAAGTGATGCCTATGCAAGAACGGCAGCAACTGCAGCCAAATGTTCCCTCCTTCAGTCATTTAGAAATGTTGCTTTTATTAATCCATGTTTGTATGTTACTCCTACTGCATTGCAAGTTCTCCCCTCTCCTGGTCTGCTCAGGCTTTCAATGCAGGAAGTAAAAGCCTTATATGAGTCGTGACCTTTTCTCATTTTTAGCACAATCAATTCTGGCAATAACAACAAGATGTGAACCTACAAGATCAAGGTGGTCAGCAGTCAGTGCTGGATAGAACGCTGTAGGTAGCTCAGACCTTTGTAAGGACCAAAAGGTCTCAGTGGGCTGTGATTATTGGGATTAAATTCATCTGAACCACTTCTCAGCAGGAAGGGAATAGATTTTGAGCAACAGAGAGGAGGCTACGAGTCCTCTGGGGTTTGTGCAGTCAGGGTCTCTGGATATCATATTTAAGTGTTTGCACTTGACACTTATTAGTAACACAAGGGCGAAGCAAACATGCTTTCAGATCTATTCCAAAGTAAAACAATACATAAAAAATGATCTGATTGTTTTCACTCTGTGATGAATGATAGACTGAAGACAGAATGTCATACACATGGACAAAATTGTTGGTACCCTTCCGTTAAAGACAAAGAAACGACAAATGTCACTGAAATAACTTGAAACTGACAAAAGTAATACAAAATAAAAAAGTACTGGAAATTAACTAATGAAAATCAGACATTGCTTTTGAATTTTGGTTCAACAGAATCAATTTAAAAACGAACTAATGAAACTAAAAAGCTCCAGTTTGGTCTCCTCTGTTCAAAGGAAATTCTCCCAGAAGCTTTGTGGCTTGTGAATATACATTTTGGCAAATTCCAGTTTCACTTTTTTATGATTTGGTTTCAACAGTGGTGTCCTCCTCGGTTGCCACTTTGGCTCAAACAATGACTGAAGGTGCAATCTGACACTGATGTACCTTGACCTTGGAGTTCATCTCTGATCTAAAGTTGGAAGTTGTTCTGGGCTCTTTGGTTATCATTCGTAATATCCGTCTCTTTAATTTGTCATACATTTTCCTCTTGGAGCCACGTCCAGGGAGGTTGGCTACAGTCCTGTGGACCTTAAACTTCTGAATAAGTTCAAGCTGTAGTCACAGGAACATCAAGCTGCTTGGTCTCATAGCCTTTACCTTTCACATGCTTGTCTATAATTTTCTTTCTAATCTCCTGAGCCCTCTCTCTCCTTAGCTCTCTGTGGTCAATGTTCAGTGTGGTATACACCATGATACCAAACAGCACAGTGACTATTTTTCACCCTTAAAAAATAGGCAGACTGACTGATTACAAGTTTGAAGACGATGATGCTACTCAGAGGACACACTTTAGTTTAACATGTCTATATAGTCAAGTCATTTTCAATCTCCTCTAGGGGTGCCATCATTTTTGTCCAGGCCAGTTTCACTAAGTTTGTTTTTTTAAAATGATTCTGTTGAACCAAAATTCAAAAGCAATGTCTGATTTTCATTAATTAATTTTCAGTCAAATTTTATTTTGTATAAATTTTGTCAGTTTTAAGTTAGTTCAGTGACATTTGTGGGTTTTTTGTCTTTAACTGAAGGGCACCAACAATTTAGTCCACATGTGTCTGTGAGCGTCCTTGTGATGACCTTTAATGACCTCTTGCAGGGAAATCTTAAGTTTGCTCATTCCAGCTCTTTAAGGATTCTTCAGTGTGTTTGGTTTATCAGTTTTGTTAACCCCATAAAGCAGGTTAACACTTTATCTGGTAAGCTTTGGAAAGCATCATTTTCTGAATCCCTGTATGTTTGCTATCAAATACAAAACCAAATCATGAACTGTGAGTTAATATGCTTGTTATGGATTTATGACTATGAGTAATATAAACTGCAGACTGGTTTAATTGCTGTAAATGTAATTTTTTTCTGAGATTAGACAAATTACCAGCTCCATGAATAAAACTCTAAATGTTGGATAGCAAAAACACAAATATCTGCACTTGAAGCCCAAAACCATCGATAAGATTAAAATAAATCAATCCTGTTTCCTTTTGGATGATTTGAACACTGCAGGTTTGATATATTACTTGCTGTATTACCTGATGTTCATCTCGTTTATGATTAGCTGATGGCAGGATTCGATTTCACCAAATCAAACATTGAGCCACAAAAATGAGTCAGTTAAGAAAAGGGTTCCCATAGTGTGGGTCGGGACCACGTGAGGGGGTCATTAGACACAAATGGGGGGTTGTGAGATGTCTTCCAGAATATTTTCTTTTTTTTAAATCATCTAAAAATAGTACATTTTACCTATTATAGTCAAAAAATCAACAACAGTAGCTCAGCTTGAAATAAAACCTTGAAAATAGAAAATGTAATGAGTTTTCTGCAGCTACATGCTCTTGTAGACTAATTTTCTGTAGACCAGCTAAATGAAGCCACATTAAATCACTTTGAGGGATTGTAGGGGTCGAGGGGGTCGAGGGGGTCGAGGGGGTCGAGGGGGTCGAGGGCTGAAAAGTTTGAGAACCCCTGGGTTAAAGGATCGGCTACATGGAAAAAATATAACAACTAGGGATGCACCGATCCGATACTGGTATCAGATATTGGCTAGATGGGACTCAAAAAGCTAGATCCGATATTGGTGACAAAGGGCCGATATATAGTGCCGATCCATATGGCAGATCTATTCATCTCAGTTCTAAGCTTTTCTGTGTTTACAACAGCCATGTGCGTCTCTTACGTCCTCAGCGCCGGCCGGTCTGTGCATTTTTGCCCGGCGGAGCATGATGGAGGATAACTACAGAGACTCTGCAGTTTAGCTGCATGTCACGCTTCTTTTGCTAACAACTCTGCCGGAATCTTGCATCATGTGCAGTGGTAATGTTTCGATGGATGGCAGTCGCACTGAAAAATATAATGGAAGCCCAAAGGAAGAATTTTACGTCAGCTATAGCCTCCTGCAAAGAAGGAAGAAACCTTCTATTAATGGATTCAAAGTTTGAAAAAACGGACAGGTTATTGGATTTAATTGTTCTGACAAAGTCAGAAAAGCCTGAAGTTGCCAAAACATGATTCTATCTTCACATTCAGGAATAGAGATTGACAAATCAATACGTGGATCGGATCGGCTAGTATCGGTATTGGTAGATACCAAAGCCCAGGTATCGTTATCGGTATCAGGACCTAAAAAGTGGGATCGGTGCATCCCTAATAACAACTACTTCAAGATCAGGTCATTGATAAGAGAGGATGGTTGTCTTTTATTGGGCCCTGATTGGATTTTAATCATTTGCCCCAATAATTAATCACCTTAATCATCTTATTGAAGACAATAAGTGATATACAAATAAGAGTGTAAAAGTTTCATGTTTTCCAGCAGCTGTAGCATTTATGTTACAAATAAAAATAAAGTAGAGCAAAAATCAATTCAGCTCGTTCCGTCTGCGTGGAGCACATGTGAAGTACATTCTGGAAATAAAAAAAGGGGCATAGAATTAGTCTGACAGCAGGCTTGCCATCAGAAAAACGCTCCACTCTTATTTCAAGGTGTGCATTGAGACTCCTACACTTCAGACCTGCAGTCTGGACTGAACATTGTCATTACACTTGAGAGAACATGAATGACTAAACTACAAGGTACAAGACATGGGAAAGGTTATGTTTCCTCAAGTATAACTTTGCAGAGAGGAGACAGGGAGGAAAGAGCACAGGAGCAATCTCTGCATAATAGAACATTTGAAGCTTACTTTTATTTCAATTATGTATTCAACTTCTCAGACATCAAAACAGTCTTGACTTGTGACTTATTATATTCTGCTCTTTCACATTGCTGTTGTAGCAAAGTAGTGGTTGACTCGTGCAAAGATTTAATGGTGTTATGAGAGCTTTCAGCAACTTAGAAGAAAATAAAAGTGCTGCAAAGAGAACCAGGATGAAACCGAGGTGACTTGTGCCAAAGAGGCCTTGTGTAATCTGCCTGCAAACACGTCTAAGTTATGAAGTAACACGAGAAATCTTATCAACTTCTTCAAGTTAGAGGTAGAGGGAGAGTGAGATGGAGAGCGAGAGCAAACTGGGGCAAAGGTATCTGCCACTGAAACTGAAATGTTAAACCGTGTGAGGGGGGCAGAGCGAGGTGTGGGGCTCAGGGTGGGGGGTATTTGTTTAAGCAGTCACACACACAGTCTACTGTTTATATTAAGCAAACACTTCAGATAAATGATAAATATTCAGGGTTACATAACAGTGCCAGGCGCCTGTATGCGAACCGCACTGTTTGAGTCATGCGGGCACCCGTAGAAAGAAGTAAACACATGTTTTACCCTGATCTGTGGGCTCTCGTTCGCTTTGGAGGCGATTATTTCAAGAACATCAGCTCGGAGATCCACCAGGAATTTCACTCCCCCCTCAGCCCTGCTTATATGGTTCAGTAACTGTTTATATCTGGGGGTGAGGCTGTACCGCAGCCTGTCTTCGACCTGTAAGATGGTCCCCACGTCTCGTAGCTGGGTGTCCAGCAACCTCAGTGCGAGCTCTGAAGCTCCTTTATGGTCTACTCCGAAGTCCTGGGACAGCTTCGCCAACACATCCACTTTGCCTTCTTTGTCGAGGCTGCTGTAGAAGAGCATGAACTCCAAACTGTTAGACTCTGGAGGAGGAGGGGATTTGTCTCTCGTCTCGTAGGTGGGTAAAGGTGCAACAACCCGCGCCAGGATCTCATCCATGCCCGTGACACCACCACGACTCGGAGAGGAATACCAGCGCCAACCGCGGATGTCCGAGGCCCACGGAGCTGCTTTGAGGAGAGCTCGGTGTTTCCAGCACCTCACACTGCTGCGAAAAGCCCAAATCACAGGGTGGGATATCATCTCAGGGAGGGAGCTCAGCTTTCTGTTTGGGACCCGTGACCAGTGAACACACACGGAGAAATCGTTTCCGGGTCTCTTAAAGGGACAGGACCGCTGTCATTGCAACAAGCCAGTAATATTGACTTCCTGTGTGGAGTACCTGTGTTTATAACATATCTATCCTCTGTCCTATGATGGACAAAATCAAACACACTGAGAGTAGCCTAGATATTTATGGTCAACCTAATGTTGATTGTTGGACAAAAATCACATTATGACCAGTGGTGAACAAAGTACACAGCTTCATACCTTAACCCTCCGGTAATGTTCGTTTCTCAGTAACAGCAATAATGTTCCTGGGTCAACTTGACCCGGGACATATTGAATGATCCAAAAGTGTCCGAACCCCAAAAAACCCCAATACATATATTTTTTAGTCTCATTATTAACTCCATTACTAACCATTTAAATCAATATTTAGTGCAATGGCGTATTTTAATTCTCACAGATGTGCAATGCAAATGTGCGAAATCAGCCATTTTCATTGTAGGTTATATGTTGTTTACGCTAATTAAGCCAAGCAGAAGAAGTTTCATAGCAAAATAAGACTTTTAACAATTATTTTTTTTAACTTTAAAATGGTTCAATTTGACCTGCAACATAGCAGGAGGGTTAAGTCAAAGTATAGATCCTCCTGGTCAAATATTACTCCAATACAAGTGAAAGTTGCTCTGTCAAATTATGACTTCAGTTAAAGTACTGAAGTAATTGCTTTTTAAAAATACTTAAGTATTCAAAGTACTTTTTAAAACATCTCAAAACATTGTATTTTCACAAAGCATGAGTGCAGTCAAGAATACATAGGAGAACATACTGATACATCATGTTTATCGAGAAAACATTACTTGAAATCTCTAAATACTATACCATGGAATAAAAACAGACACTAAGTTACTCCAAGCACAGTAACCTTAGTTTGATATGTTCATCTGGAATGAAACAAAGGTTAGATAGCTCAACACGCTTTCTCAGGTTGGACAGTGAATGTTTGTATGTTTGGGCAGAGTGGGAAACAGGGAGAACATTTCAAACGATACGTATCATTCTTCATTTCAAAAACCTCTGACACGGGCTGAAGATATGACCATGGGTGCTCATGTGGAGAATTATAGCCATCATTACCACCTCTCAATGAACTGCCTGATCTGAGTGACATTTGCTCTGTGTTTGCTCCACGTTCAACCGTGGAGACGCACGATATACAGGTACGACTAAACCACTGAGACAAACAGAATAACACAAACACAGTTTACTGTCTTAGGATCCGATTTCAGAAAAAAGAAGGACATTCATGAGCTGACTTCAAAGCAAAAGTAGTGAATAACTAGAGCACTGATAGATGGAGTAGAGTAAAAGTAATAAGTTTCCCCAAAAAATAATACTCAAGTAAAGTACAGATACTCAAAAAATATACTTGAATTATATTCAATGCTGCTTTAAAATACAGTGGTCTATTTACTTGAAACATATTTCCAGAAATCAGAACCACAATGTAAGCCAACCATATAATGAATACTGTCATTAATACACTCATCAACAAATGTTCAGCTGACAGCTAGTCACCTGTCAGGATGAATCCAACATAAGCACTTTACTGACTTCCCTTTTGGTCTTATCATGCTGCTAATACTGTGTTTAACGTGTTTTTTAATGTGTCTTTAAATGTTGTAGCTTGTTTTAAATGTTTTAGCCTGTCTTTAGTGTCTTTTATTTTGCAGTGTCAAGCAGGTGAGAAACTGTATTTTGTTCACTAAGTATGAAAACATGAAAGGAAATGACAATAAAGTGAATCTTGAATCCTGAATCTTGAATACTGTGTAGAACAATTTAAGTTCATTTTAACATCGTATTTTCTTGCTGCATGCTCCTATGTATTTAATAATAATAATAATAATAATAATAATAATAATAATAATAATAATAATAGTAATAATAACTATATTTATATAGCACCTTTAAAAACAAATGTTTGCAAAACAAAAAGTGGTTAAAAATATAAAGTCCTAAGGGCCTTCATGGTTTCACTTTTAGCTGTTGATTGAGATCAATATTGCGTTAAAGTGCAGTGAGCTATTTACTTGAAACATATTTCTAGAAATCAGAACCAGAATGTGAGTCAATCACATCATTAATACTGTGTAGAAGAATTAAAGTTTATTTTTACATTGCTTTTTTGTTGCACGCACTTAAGTATTTGATTATGTTTGTAATAATAATAATAATAATAACTTTATTTGTATAGCACCTTTAAAAAAAAATCTTACAAAGTGCTTTGGGAAGCAGAGCATGTTTCAATAACAGAGTAAACCTTTTGACAGACAGAGAGGAGTGTAGGAATTCTAACACAATGCAAAAACAAAATGCAACGTTAGAGGTTGAAAAGCATCTACATAAATTAAACAGAATAAAGACCAATAAATCATTGTTAAAGAGGTTTTAAAAAAAATGGATAAGTAAATAAAAGCATTAAAGGACAATTCAATGGTTTTCACAAGGACAACATCACATCGGAGAAAATAGATCATGGAAAAGGATAAATTAGGAACATTAAAATAATAAATGAAAAATAAATAAAACAATGAATAATCTAATAAAATAATCAAATAAAATAGTTAGATGAAAAGGTAAAATAATAATAAATACAAATTAAAAAGCGGTTAACAGGATAAAGTCCTAAGGGCCTACATGGTTTTACTCTTACCTGTTGATTGAGATCAATGTTGCGTTAAAGTGAAGTGAGCTATTTACTTGAAACTTATTTCCAGAAATCAGAACCACAATGTAAGCCAACCACATAATGAATACTGTGTAGAATAGTTAAAGTTTATTAGTACATTGTATTTTCTTGTTGCATGCTCCTTAGTATTGGATTTGATTTCTCGTGTGTTGTATTTTCACAAACACCTCTAAGAGAAAAAAATAACTACAGTGATCTGAAAACATAAAGATCTGCAGATATGTTGTATTTTAAAACATAAAGCACCACTGCATCTCACTATATCCGTGTTAATGATTGACATTTATTCTAACTTTGCTGCCCTGAATTGCAGCTGTTATAGCTATTATTGGTGTTGCAGATGCTTTGAGGTCAAGTCATTACCCTCTAAGGTTTAAAAATAGTCAAGCAGCACAGCACCAACAGTACAGTAGGAGGTTGTTTAATTTAACTGAGTATTCTGTTCTCATTTTATCCGCTGATGCCTGAAACCAGAATAGACAGACAGTTTAAAGATGACAGCACTTTTCCTGTGATATGTTTCATGAAACATTTTATTGTAGTTGTAGTTCAAGGTTTGCAGCCCATCATACAGCGACTGTACCTCTCTTGTTTTGTCTGATTGATGCATCTCAGTCCTGCCTGTGAAAATGCAGAGAAAAGGAACCGTCACCTGCAGCCTACCTCAGAGGACCTCACTGCCTACTCATCATTTAGCTTGCTTCAGCACTTTTCAGCGTAATAAATGCTGCAGAGAAACTTTGAGATCCAACATTGGAGGTTAAATCTTCCATCATTTGTCCACTACCTTTTGAGTTTTGCCATTGGTGATATTATATATCGATACAAGAAATATATTCACTTAGGGCCACTTATCCTGTCATCCACAGCAGTGTGTCACACACCTGCTGTACACAAATAGATCAACAGTACATGCGGCTGCAATGACCTTTCATGTTTTTATGTCTCTATTTTATGTGGTGTGTTATTGTAATAATTACAATGATAAAAGATCATTACAAATAATCATTTCAATACTAAAACATATTTTTATGGACTCCTTTGAATGAGGTCATGAGGGAAAATAACCAAACATAATGTAATTATCCTGACCTTTGTTGAGGAGATTCATAAAAATCTGGAGAAGGACAAGAATAAAATAGAAGGTGAGGAAACATGACCTTTACTTTTTTAATACAAAACAATTAAAATAATCTGTAAAAGCTCTGATATTAAACTGATGTGGTTTTGACACTAATGTTAATAGAGCTGTGCATCATTTAGTATGATTTTCAATCAGTTATTTAGACAATGTTGATGTTTTTGCTGACATCATAAAGTCTGCCACGTTGCAATGCGTATTTATTTAGATTCAGGAGCATGCACATGATATATGGCAGTAACATAATCTTATTTCACAATGTCAGAACAGAATGGAAAGGTGAAACAGACATCCAGTGGTGATTAAGAAAAGGTGAGGATGCTGGTTGCCTAGCGGTCTAAGCACCCCTCATATAGAGGCTATAGTCCTCATTGCAGAGGTCGCAGATTAGACTCCTGGCAATGATCATTTGCTGTATGTCTTCCCAAACTCTCTAATCCCCACGTTTCCTGTCTCTCTTCAGCTGTCCTATCAATAAAAAGGCAAAAAAGCATATATTAATAAAAGCAAAGGGTAAGGACGATGTTATGTGTTTATGTTGTCACTCCGTGTTGAACATGTCCTCTTTTGATCACTGAAATGGCTTGGACTGATGGTTGTCAGACCTTGAGATGTGACCTCACATATATTGCTCAACAACCAAGCATTCTTCATCTTTGGCATGATGAAAATTGGATGACATATAACCAGCCTTAATGAAGGAAAGATGCAGAATATAGTGGAAATTTAATTTTGGACATATGTATAAAATATGCTATGTTATAGGAAAATTCCTGTGTAATCATGATGCCTTGTATAACTTTTTACCAAGTGAACTTGTAATATTTCATCTGTATTGGTAACAGCAGAATAATTAGGAACAGAAGTAAGTAAAGGGAATGGACAGGAGTGAACTCAACCATCCAGCTACTGAGAACACATCCTTTCTCTAAAGGCAAAAAATACAGTGTTGAATTTTCATATTGTGTCAGACTCTGTATGTGTTCACTTCATTCACATGCTCCCTTAAGAGTTGTGAGTTGGCATATTCTGAGCATTTTATCTCATATGAAAGCTAATTAAACACTAGCTTATGTCTGATTATTTCTCACTTGTATTTCTACAACAGAGAAGACAAAAGTGACAAATATTTAATTCATAACTGAGAACAAACACTTAAGACAGAAGAAGTTATGTGATGGCAGGCCATTGTGCAAACTAAATAACAGGAGTGATATAGGGCTACACTTGTGTTCAGAGATCAATAACCAGTAGCCAAACTGAGGTCACAAAGTCAAGTGTCTTTGAGGCTGTCGAAATTTCTTACTCCATTATCAATGGGTGTCCAAATTTTTTTTTCTGACACTGTTTTTAAACACACAGATCAATTCACATAGATATGCTCATGTTACAAACAAAAACACAAAAACACCACTTGCTTACTTCACCTGTCAACAGGGGCGTCGTAATGGGGGGAAAAGTGGGACTGACTACCTGGGGCACAGGTGGGGAGGATATTTTTGGAGGATATTTGCATTTTATATAAACTGTATTACGTTCATAAATTACTAAGCATCCAAGGCTAGGTAGGCTAAAAACTTTATTTGCCTTCATGAGGTTAGATTATACCAAATAATGCCCCCTTGTTGTTATTCAACAAGTCACTTGGCTTCAAATAATCTTGTTTAAAGAGGTAAACAGGTCAATATTGTGCAGTTACATTTGGAAAAATTGTAAAAACAAAAAACAAAACAACATTGATATGTAGCTTAGATTTGAGTCAGTTATAACCAGGATAGTTTCAAGCATACATTTTTGTTTAATGCAAATAAACCAGTATTATAGCAGCAATGTTATATTTTGTAGGGTTGGCTGTGGTGATGGGGCCCACTGTGATATCTTTATAGGGGGACCAGAATTCCTGGCGACGCCCCTGCCTATCAACATAATCTAAAATCCCAGACCTGAGCATAAACTCATTACACTGTCCAGGTGAGTCCTCCTGCATTCACGTGAGCCTCAAATGCTCGGTAGTCCCACGGTAGAAGATGCTTCTGCGAATTTGGTGTGTTCATGTAATGTGGAAAAAAATGGGAAATAACAAGGACGAAGCTTTTCTATTTTTGGTTCGGTTGATGTTGATGTTGATGTTGGGGTAATTCCAAGTAAATAAGAAAGAGTTAACAGACTCCCAACCAAACTTTGAACACTTTTTGAAGAAAGCGCACCTATACAGCACCAAAATAAAACCCTTGCCTATAAAAAAAAAAGCTCACAAAAAGACCCATAATTTTGTAAAGTTTCATACCACCTTTATTTATATTTTCGATTTTATACTTGACGATGACGAACCATGGTATGACAGCGGTATGTCTGTTGAAAAGCTATTTTTTCCGATTATTTCGGGTACACCTGAATGCAAGCTTACACTCAACAAAACCGGTAACTCAGAACTTTGTGAGCCAATCAGAGCACAGCTGGAGGTGACGTATGCTCAAGTGAAGGCTAGCAGAGAACGCCGTCCCGCTGTCCATCAAGTTAACCGCCTAAAAGTTTGTAAGTTTCATGAAATATAGCTCTGTTTTTGTCAGAATTTAAGACGCAGTTAAATGCTACTGCAGGTCTTATTGGTCACATTGAATGTCACAGTGGTTAGCTTTGGATTTTCTACTCAAACCGGGATTAAGGGAGAACCGTTTTTGCTATCATCCATGCAACCGAGTTAGTTCTCACTGCCCGTGTTAGCTAACTGTAGCTCTCATTTTGTCTGAGTTTTCATGGAGGTTCACACATTAGTGTTATGTTCCGCCAGGTACATGTGAGCGATGGGAGGGGAGAAGGACGCCAAAGAAGACGAGAAGGCCAAACACAAAGCGGCTAAGCTGAAACAGCTGAGTGATGATGAAACTGCAGGTGCTGCGGGAGATGATGTTCCCACCAAAAACAGGTCTGTAGTGTTAGCGTGCGCATGCGTGAAGTACTAAATGTGGAAATCTTTATTATTTTTCTTACGGGCAGCCTTTATCTGACATTTAACCACTACTCCCAGGGGTGTTACCAGCACTTCTAGTCCTCATGCAGAGTTTTCACACTGAACCCACCACCGAGGCTAATTCTGATCCGCTGTATTATGGGTTGCAAAATTCAGGGAATGTTCAAAGTTGGAAACTTTTCATGGGAAGAAAGGGAAATTTAAAGGAATAAACAGAAATAAACAAAGAATTTACTAAATTGAAGGTTGGCTCTTAACAGGGAACTTAAATGTACCTGGGGAAAATATGTTTTTGCATAATCCTGACTAAAACAACCAGATTTCATGCAAGTAAAGTTAAATATCCATGCTATTCCTTAATCACATGCACATAGCACACTGCTTACTGCAGGGCTATTAAGACCACGCCCCCTACATGCACTGTGCATTCCTCCATCACATGCACAGATGATTTCTAGAATCCTGGACCACACTTTTGAGCCCAGAGCACAAGACTATTGAAGCCACACATTTGAGCTTGTAACAAATTTGATGTATGGTGCAAAACAAATATTTGCTTGGATATGATACCTTTCCATTAAATAAAGTCCCAGGTAATTACCATACATTCCCATTTTTCCATGGAAAGTTTCCAATTTGGAATATTTCCCAAATTCCCCAGTTTAACTTCCCATTGAAATTGACTGTAAGCTTTCTGGAAATTTACTAGAAAATTTCCACCCCTTTGCAACCCTAGCTGTATGTAGCAGTGTTTCCCCAGGACTGGGATTGAGCTGAGAGACAAATACCAAGAGTACTGGATGGTCATAGTGTGCAACTGCATTCTTTTAATTCAGAAAAAACAAGCAGAATTTGACTTTTTCATTAAAAAAGTATTTTCTCATTCTTCTGAGATTAGTATGTCATTAATTCAGAAGAACCGGAATTTGTATTCTCAAGTGAATGCGATGCGGTTATAATAATAATTTTAATTATAATAATAATAGTTTATTTATGTAGCACTTTTAAATACAGGTAACACAGTGCTTCACAGTGGGCAAAAAAACAAGTAGAAATGTAAAGCAAAATGAAGCAATAAACAAAAAAAAACAACTTAAAAACATACAAACTTATAAAACAAACCCTTAAAATCAGAGTTAAAATTAAAGCTAGGGTTGATAGTCACTGAAAACTAGCATGAATTTGAATGTAACGTTTCCTCAGGACTCAGTCTAACCCCCCCTCATAATCTTATGTACATTCAGAACTCATGCAGAACATAAATTAAGTTTACCTTTCAGCTTTTTATAGGCTACAACTGTACATTTTAACTTGTTGTATAGAAAAATTCAGGATTTAGAGAATAGATTGTTACATTTATTACAGATGAGAGGGTCCTCAGAGAGTCACTTTAATTCATCCCGCCAATTATTTTTTACTTAAACAGATATATAACTTACAGAAAAAAATGCAAACAACTATAATTTCATTTAAGGACCACCTTTTTCTCCATTTGGGCCCTGAATGGTACGTCACACCTTAACCCTGAATATGAAACCCATAACTGTTCCATCGAGAGCCTGCTGTACGATGCCTGTATCCCTCCCCGTCATCACGTCTGAGTTTGAGCAGCTCCTTAATAAGAAAGGAGCATGACCTGCCTACAGCACGTGCAACATCTGTCCCGCTCCAGTAGTCCACTCATCAAACATACTTCTGAATGGATCCTGCAAGTTGCATTGCCTTTCACAATTTTTGAGAAGTGAGGACTAATGAATTTGGATGAAATATTAATGCATTCAATGATGATGGATCAGATGGGATGAGAGCCATATGGTGGTATTTGTGAGCTGCTAAAGGACAGACACAATAAAGTGTTACAGAGAGAATGCTACGCTGGCTGAGCTGTCGAGCAGGCTAGCAGTGTGGAGTGAATGAGTACAGTGTGTACTCCATCTTCATATGAATAAATTAATTTACCTTGATATCTGATGCGTTTATTACCATGCATATGTGAGCAGACAAATGAATGCGGAGTGATCTGTCATTGGCTTGTGTAATTGATGAGAGTGGGGAGATGAATAGACACCTGTAAGTGCTTCTGGCAGTGGAGCAGGCAGCTCTCTGTGACAGCTAGCCTCATGTTATTTCATGGCACACTGACTGAATTACTGATTAAGGATCAACTTATCCTCATCAGCTTCAAGACTCATGGAACTCATTTCCCTGATCGTGACAGGAGGGTCCTGTTTTAAAAGTTGTGCTGCTGCTGCTGCTGCTGCTCCAGTCTGATGCTCAACATTTTGAAATTCTAAATTAAGGAAGAATGAAACTGAGAAATAATTGCTGCTCACTCTCACATTACATCCAGCCCTGATGGGTGTAAAGGTCAAACTGAAAAACCAAACGTTCATAGCTGTAGAGGGATTCTCTGCTCGCCTGTCAAGGGACTTCCACCAGATCCGTGTCCGGTCCGGCTCCGTGCTCTCTTGTCAACACAACGGTTGCGTTTTCAGAATGCAGCACGGAGCAGGACCGCCGGACAACTGGAGTCATGTGACCAAGGTTTTCCCGCGGTAATACTGAATCAAGGATTCTCCTCCTCCTCTCCTCATCCATGTTGTCTTTCTGGTCCTCTGAAAACCTCTGACCTGTTGACTCCAGGCCTGGCTCCGCTCATCATGGAGGTTTGTTGTTGTAGTTAAGTAAAAAACGATCTGGTGATAACACAGAATGTTTTATTCTGAAAATTAACTGGATGTTTTCATTTTGTTTTGGCGCCTGACTTCCTGTCCCGCTCCATCTGCTCTGTTGAGATTGATGCGTCGTGCTCCGGCATCTGGCAGAAATAGAAGTCTTGCATCACTGATCCGTTGCGTTCTGACCTGCCGGATCAGAGATGCAGCCGGAACGCAACAGAGCGGATCCAGTGGGAGTTAACACCTTGACTAGAATAGAAACCTATCAGATCCAGTGTTGTGACTGATCAGAGACTGACTGGACACAGATCTGGTGAATTTGGCCGCTATAGGGGTATTTTATAGAATGATAACCAGACAAAGACCTGAATCCAGTGTCAGCCCAGTATGCTCTTATTGGAAGCCTCTGCTTGATAAATGTGCTGCTCAAACTCTGTCTCAAGACCCTCGTCAGTCATGCCACAGTGGAAGTGAAAGCAGCTTTCTCTGTGCTCTTCTAGAGTATTTCTCTCTGCCCATGTGTTACAAATGCTGCCTCACTAACAAGCATTCTCCTCTCCTCTGCTTTTCAATCTTGACACCCTGGTGGACAGTGCAAAGTCTACCAAACCTACTGAGAAAACTCCCAATCGAAAGTCTCACAAGAAGGTAAATCACTCGTCTTCTCTTCCTCTCCCTGTGATTCATAGAGCCTGACATAGCAGCATTTCCCCGTGTCCTATGAAGTCTGACCTACATTCAAAATGTGTAAATAGAACCCACGTGTTCTCATGACTGCGTCAGGGTTAGTGGTGGTCACCTGAGCACATCCATAACTCTTGTACTGTTGGAAACAGTATGTGAAATATCAGGGGGAAAACTCTCAGTCCTAGTTACCAACTGCCCTCAGCTCAGAAGGTCACAGCGTCAGTGTGCAGAAGCTTGTATGTAACCTCCATAACATTTGAAACCAGCAACAGTGACAGTAAATATGTACATGCATACCCAGCCAGTGGAGGGAAATTAAGGTGCAGTGATCTCTTTCTAAACTTTAAGATGAATTAACTTTACATTTTAAAAATGAGAAAGCAGGATCTGTGATTCTCTCAGGTTTTTTTCTTATCAATCCCATTCCCAATGAAGAAGAGAGCTCTAAAGAAAACTCGGCGTGGCTTGGAGTTGACATGAAGCTACAAATTTGGAGAAATCATGGTCACTGCTGGAGTCAGAGATGGCCAAGAGGCGACCTCCGGTCTCAAAATTTGAAGCCCATGCGGAAGTGTTACAAACTGCAGTTCATTGAGCGTCCACTTGTGGCTGGCTGCAGAAACACCGGAAACCACATACACACCAATTCAAAGAAGACAATATTTACAGCAGAAAGAAACATGTTTACAGCCTGATTAAAAAAACGAGTGTAGTCTGGTTAGCTCATTCAGCTATCGGCACACACTGTATAGGGGTGAATTTTTCTAACACAACAGTTCAGAAGATATTAAGATTATGAGTTTTGCCCATTTAAAGACATGGTTGACTTGATGACAGGCGGGAATCAATCAATCAATAAATCAATCTTTATTTGTATAGCGCCAAATCACAACAACCGTTATCTCAAGACGCTTTTACAAACATAAACACCACTCTATGTCAAATTATGAACAGAGACCCAACTTCAAGACAGGGTAAGACTCAGTCTGACCCCACCTCAATCGTTCATGAGCATTGCACATCGCAGTATTTAGCTAGTTACAGTGGCGAGGAAAAACTTCCTTTTAACAGGCAGAAACCTCAGGCAGAACCAGACTCATGTTAGACAGCCATCATGCCTCGGCCAAGTTGGGTCTTGAAAGAGAGATAGAGGAGAATAAGAGAGAGAGGTGATAGTGATGAGAAGAATAATAGGGAACACTGTAGCTGTTGGCAAGGAGGCTCAAACCCGACCTGTTTACCTCACACTAAGTTTGGTCTGAAATCCCAAGTATGGCTACACCTCTACCTGTGAGACTTTATTGTCATACAGTACGGTCACAATAACTACAACAGCAGGCACTAAATGGTCCAGATCTAAAGAAAGATAAAATGAATCTAGAGATGTTTACAAAGCTCATCAAAGTGTATTTCCCTCTAATCCTAGATTACTGTTACCTGTATACCCGCTGAGAGCAATTAACCCCAGCACTTTAAACTGCTAGTTTGAAGGCTTGTTTACAAACCAGACTGAGGCTAATATTTGGAAGAAACCAAATTGCCCTCTGGGATTAATGAAGTTCTCTGAATCTGAAACTGCACACATAGATTTGTTCTAAAATCTGACAATGTCACCATATCATGAACCAACACATCTGCATATGTTGTAATCAGAAAGTGTTACAATGTGCTTGTTTGCATGCTCTGCTTTACTGCTGCTCATGTCTGTGCACACCTTCATAAAACTCACCTGCTTCATATCGGGGTTAATGTTTTAAACTTGGTTAAGGACTTTACACCTGTACTGGGCTGACTGTGGCGTTTTCACACTTTTACAATAATATATATATATATATATATATATATATATATATATATATATATATATAGCTCTGGAAAAAAATTAAGAGGCCACTGCAAAATTAACAGTTGCTCTGATTTTACTATTTATAGGTATGTGTCTGAGTAAAATGAACATTTTTGTTTTATTCTATAAACTACTGACAACATTTCTCCCAAATTCTAAATAAAAACATTGTCATTTAGAGCATTTATTTGCAGAAAATGACAGATGGTAAAGATAACAAAAAAGATGCAGTGTTTTCAGACGTCAAATAATGCAAAGAAAACAAGTTCATATTCATTTTTAAACAACACAATACTAATGTTTTAACTTAGGAAGAGTTCAGAAATCAATATTTGGTGGAATAACCCTGATTTTTAATCACAGCTTTCATGCGTCTTGGCATGCTCTCCACCAGTCTTTCACATTGCTGTTGGGTGACTTTATGCCACTCCTGGCGCAAAAATTCCAGCAGCTCAGCTTTGTTTGATGGTTTATGACCATCCATCTTCCTCTTGATCACATTCCAGAGGTTTTCAATGGGGTTCAGGTCTGGAGATTGGGCCGGCCATGACAGGGTCTTGATCTGGTGGTCCTTCATCCACACCTTGAATGACCTAGCTGTGTGGCATGGAGCATTGTCCTGCTGGAAAAACCAATCCTCCTTGTACGTGGCTTGATTCAGACGGCCTTCGCAAAGACGCATCTGCCCGATTCCAGCCTTGCTGAAGCACCCCCAGATCATCACCGATCCTCCACCAAATTTCACAGTGGGTGCGAGACACTGTGGCTTGTAGGCCTCCCCAGGTCTCCGTCTAACCATTAGACGACCAGGTGTTGGGCAAAGCTGAAAATTGGACTCATCAGAGAAGATGACCTTACTCCAGTCTTCTATGGTCCAATCCTTATGGTCTTTTGCAAACCCCAGCCTGGCTCTCCTCTGCTTCTCATTGATGAAGGGCTTTTTTCTTGCTTTACACGACTTGAGCCCTGCCCCTAGGAGCCTGTTTCGAACGGTTCTTGCCGTGCACTTCACCCCAGCTGCCATTTGCCATTCTTTTTGTAGGTCACTTGATGTCATCCTACGGTTGTTGAGTGACATTCGAATGAGTTGACGGTCATCCCGGTCAGTGGAGAGTCGTTTTCGCCCTCTGCCGGTCTGTAGCTTTGTTGTCCCCAATGTCTGCTGCTTGACCTTGTTCTTATGAACAGCCGTCTTAGAAATTTTAAGGATGGAAGCAACCTGACGCTCACTGTATCCCTCTGCCAGTAAAGCCAGAATTGAACCCTTCTTTTCCTCAATCAAAACTTTTCTTTTCAACTCTTTTGGCATGGTAAATAGCTATTTTTTGATTCCAATTACTTTAGAGGTACTACTAGCACTGTTTTTGCCATCCAGCTGGTCCTATTGCAAGAGAATAGTGATGACCTCAGCAGTGGTTTTTATACTTTTCCTCGTTAAATAAGATTTGTTTCAGGTGATCACCTAATCAGTACCTCATTAAGTAGAATGAGGTGTGCTTGTGTTGGAATTCAACATACACTGGAATGGAATTGCTGTCATACATGTAGAGATGTTGATTTCAGAAAAATGTGCAGTGGTCTCTTAATTTTTTCCAGAGCTGTATATATATATATATACAGTAATTATTTGTATTAATTGTGGCAATTCACAGCCACACAGACATAAAAACCAGTTATTTCTAAGATAGATAGTTTCAAATCAAAGGGAAGCATAACCTTCGAACCAAGAAATAACATTACATCTACGATTTTAAGAATCAAGACAGCAAATTCAAAGGTCAAAACTAAAGTGAAAAAGGTTTTTCCAGGTTGTCTCCATAAGCTGTGAAGTAGAGCAGGAATTAAGATGTGCTCTCTGTATCATACTTTGAGCTTCTAACAAAGATAAACCTCAGATGATAAACAACAATGCGTCACAGCTTCATATGAGTCAAGTGTCAAAGTATATAATACAATAAATGCACAAGGATGTTCTGATAGCAAGCAAGTAAATATGAAGTTAATGTGTGTCGTGTCCAAGGACATGAGTGCATGTTCCTGTATGTAACTCATGATCATTGTTGTCTTCTTCTCAGGTCAAGACTCCAAAGAAAGAGTCGGTGGAGTCAGCCAGCAGCCCCAGGTACGGATGAAGTCATGACTGTGTGCTCTTATTAAAGGCTGTGATCATCTAGACAGCAGGCTAATGAGTGATTGTTCTGAAGACACCACCTTTCTCCTTTCTTCCCCTTCAGTCCCTCCTCTCTTCTGAAGTGATGGAAATTAATTCTTGTGTTTTGATGTCAGGACCCTGGATAGAAGCCATTCCCATTTAATACAAAGTGTTAAGCTGTCTGAGAGGATTTATCTCACTCTGCACTGAAGATGAACGTCTGAAGCCTGTCAGGAGAGTAATAAATGAGGATGCATGGTTTGAGTAGTTAGATGCTCAGCAGGGTGTTGCCTCGAAAGCAGACTTTGGCCAAAGGCCCGCTGCGTGGGATCAGTCTCAGAGAGGTTTCTACTCTGATGTTAATGGATTGATTCCCTAAAGTGGACCTACCCATCACCGTATGACAAGTGACATTTGAAAATAGATGTCATAACTTTTGCCAAACATTGGCATTTAATGGTTTCCTTTCAAAGGGGTAACAGTGCTAGCTGAGCAGGTTTCATGCAGGGAGGAAAGTTAAGGCCTGGCAGCGGAGCTTGGAAAGGAACATAAGGCTATTAGAAGCACCGACCGTAAATGTCAATGGACGCAGTGACCCACCTTCCTTTGTATAGCCTTTTATGGATTTTGCTCAGCGGTGCAGTATAGCAAAAATCATGACCACTTCTACACACTCTTCTTTTCTCTCCACATCCAACACTTGACCTGAAATGCTGGAGTACGGCACACACTGAGGCTGGACAAGCAAACAGAAAAATAGAATGAATAGAAACAGGGAGAAGAAGTTGTTGCGTTATATGTATAATGTGATGTTGATTTAAGGACTTTGACTCCCCGCTGCTGAGGTCCGTATGGGTTGTGCTCACGACGCCTGCACATGGCAGGGTTTCTGCACGTTCCTGTAGTACATTCAAAAATCCTTGTTAGTCCCTGATGGTGGCTGACGCACAAAATCTTTTTTATGGTGGGAGAGGTTTTTCTGTCAGCGTGACGTCTTTGTGAAAAATGCCATGGTAGTTTGAAATAAGCACTCCTAAGTATTAGGGCTGTCAAAATTGCTCCAAAATGACATTTGAATATTCGCTCTAAAAAAATCCCATAGGTTCGAACCATTCGAATATCTATATTTGCGCATTATGTCAATAACAGGTGGACAAACTAATACAAGGAGAACTACTTGTATATGTATTTATAGTTCAGATTTAACATGGCTAAAACATACACATTACAAAACAAGTAAATGACCTAATGGTCTATACTGTAACTCTTTTAAGACCGTAGACATCTCGCTCGCTCGCCCCCCTCCCCTCTCTGTGCGTAATGCGCTGAGTGAGTGCTGAACAAGACTTGTGCGAGCAATTAAAAGTCCCGACTCTTGTCCCTAATATAGGCCGGCTTCATTCAGTGATTGAAGCAAATATTATTAACATTAATTGAAGTTAAAGTTAAAAACGAAAAAATAGTCCACTTACATTCTTGGTGCTTGTATAAAAAAAAGAGAGGAAAAACTGCATTTTATCCCAGGGTCACTGATTGTTGGGCTCTTTTAGTCCACTGTCAATGCAGGGTCTTAGGCCTGACAGGTTATTTGCCAAAAACACGAGACAGTCCACATGTGAAGAGGCCCGATCTCTTTTTATTCACTGTACTCCCAGCGGAGGAAAAGACGCGTTCAGAGCGCACTGAGGATCCGGGGACGGAAAGATTTCTCTCTGCTGTGCATGTGTGACTCCTGTGACCTGTCCCTGACCTGTCATGCAGTGCGCCCACTTGCAAAGCAGCCGCCAATGTGTTTTTTTCCACAGTCGAATATTAAGTTTCACAATCGAATCTCCGTTTTTTTTTTTATATTCGAATATATATTCGAATTTAGAATATTCGTTGACAGTCCTACTAAGTATGAGGGGACTTAAGTGCATTGTAAATGCAGTGAAGCCTGGACTGCAATTATGTTGTCATGGTCTTTTGAGCTGAGCCAGTCCCCCTGTGAAGACCTTTTGGAAGAATGAGTTCTGCATACTACAAAAGGGTCAAGAGTCTGTGTGTGTAGCATACTGCTGATGGATAAACACAAAGGTACAAAAGGGAGTTCAGATGATGACTGCACTGAAGAGAATGGATGTGTTATTGTGTTTACATCACGCTGCTCACAATTGACCGTTTTCACAGTAAACATCTCGACTCAACAGTACCTTTACTACTGTAAGCTGTTCAACACAACTTAATAACTGAATGCCTTTTCATCTTACTTGACAAAGGAGGCTGGAGTGATAGTGTTTTCTCCTCTTTCATTCATTTAAAGCTGGGGTTGGTAGTCAGATTTAGATACACTTTTTGTCATACTGGTTAAAATGATCTTTATGTCCCGATGGTAATTAATACATAATGTGTTCTTAAAAAAGAGTGAAAAAAAGCTGCTATCTACAGCCGGAGTAAACCTAGGAAAACACCAACCAATCCCTGCCATCAGGAGCCAAACTATGAAACCAATCAAACCCTGTCCTGCTGTTCAGCCCGCCTCCTGCAAAGTGTACATTTCATGTTTGTTTGTGTTTTTAACTTTCACTATGAGAATGTTTTGGTGTTTTCTTACAGTTGAGTGAGACATGAGTTGACGTAGTGCAAAATACAAAAGATGTCCTGAGGACCGGTTTAGAATCAGTCACCATCATATGGTCGCGAATCAGCTGCACTCGTGCATGTGAGCGGGGGCGTCGTTTTGGAGGAGCTCTGAGGGAGGAGGGGGAGGGGTTAGATGGAGTCCTGAGGAAAAGCTAAATTCAAATTCATGCTAGTTTTCTGTGACTACCAACCCTAGACTGTATAAAATATGGACGTAGTATCCGTGACGTCAGCCATCTGTTCCTGAGAGCTGTTTTGAAGCAAATCAACGGCAGCAGCCATATTGGTAATGTGGAACTCAACTAGGCAGAGTGTGACGTAGTGTGAGTCTCTTAGCCAATGGCTGTGTGTTCCCGACCGGGAGTCACGTCAGTCATGTCCTTATTTGGGCAAAACTCATAATCTTAATATCTTCTTAACCGTCATGTTAGAAAAAAATTCACCCCCCGTACAGTGTGTGCCATTAGAGAGATTAGCGTTGTAGGGCCAAGCCGTTTTTTGAACCAGGCTGTAAACATGTTTATTAATGCTGCAAAGATTGTCTTTTTCCCATTCATATCTATGTGGTTTCCGGTGTTTCTGCAGCCAGCCTCAAGCGGATTTTCGATGTATTGCAGTTTATATCACTTCCGCATTGGCTTCATCGTTTGAGACCGGAGTTTGCTGCTTGCTACCAACCCTAGCTTTAATAATAATATATTTAGTTATTATTTAGAAAGGAAAGAAAGATCCCAAGTCTTCTTTGTTCTTCATGCAGACTGGATAATTTTTACGACTTAAAATAGAATTCATTTAAAAAAATAAAAATAAGAGAGAGAGAGAGAGAGAGAGAGAGAGAGATAGAGATAGAGAGAGAGAGAGAGAGATAGATAGAGAGAGACATAGAGAGAGAGAGAGAGAGAGAGAGAGAGAGAGAGAAAGAGAGAGAGAGAAAAAAAAAAAAAAAGACCCCCCCATCCTAATCCCAACCCCAGCCCACAATCCTAAAGTAGAGAACACAATATGTGCAACAACAATAATAATAACATTAAAAAAATAAATCAATGAATGTATTTAATTAAAAATAAAACAGAAGTTGCTGAACAAACTGACGATACACTGTCATGATATCTTAATGAGGAAACACTGGAGGTAAAATAAGATGTTAAAACTCAACACAGGAAATTAAAATCACCAAAATCAAATACAATTCTTAGATAATAAATCACTAAAATACTAAACCAGTAAAAGAAAATAAGATGCTATACTTAAAAAATAAATAAAAAATTAAATAAAATGTGAGTAAAATTTGAACTAGATAAATAATAAATAAATAAATAAATAAATAAATAAATAAATAAATAAATAAATAAATAAATAAAGTAAGGTGAAATACAACTGTTATAAGAATAAAACTCAGTTAAAAGCGAGACTAAAAAGGTCGGTCTTGAGATTGCTTTTAATCAGTTGGAGCAGATTATGCAGAAAGCAGATGAAATGTGAGGCCAGGGATGTGAGCGAGGGCTCGTCACGCTCAGTCAGGAGCTATCAGTGATCTCACTGTGGAAGTGCAGGGGGAGTGCATTAGACTCCAAAAATGTGTGCCAGGTAGCTGCTACCACAGTGTCTGTAATTGAGATTCAGTGAGCCAGCTTGATAATTATGAGCTACATTTGTCTCATAACTAAAAGCAAGTGAAGGAAAGGAGAATACATTTTTTTTTATTAGTGGTCTCTAATGTGTTGATTTCTTAATTTGTACCATTTTCCTTCCAACCAATTCCTCACTCTGCAGGGAAATCCGAGCTTGCAGTTGTGCTCTTATAATTGTTTTTCAAATTGCTGTAATTATGCCATTATCATCAGTGTTTCGATAATGCTGCTTCATTATTATAATTACCGGTATATGTGATTTCTTGTGGTCAGTGTGTCACTGTTGGATGTGTTGTTTGGTTGCACATGGAGGGTAATTTGGTCCTGACTCTGGAGCCAGCAGTGTGGAAGAGAGCAAATGAAAAGCAGCCATTAAGCTTTTATGCTGCCTTGTTATTAGCTTGGTGAGTGAAGGCTAATTCAAATCAACAGCCCCGCTCACTTTTTAAAGACAGATTTAAGGACAACAGAGAGGTTCATACAATACTAGAGTAGGCTTGATTATGAGCGTACCCTTGCTAACCGGAGTTCAAAAGAGATGTAAGCAGCGTCAGAGCTGCTGGACACCTTGAGCTATGTGTTTAAAAAACAAACATATTTTAAGGCAACAGAACCGACTTCTGATTGAGTGACAGAACTTAAATGACGAGCTCGCTCAGCTCTACGTTTATACGGACTAAAACAGTGCTCTGCTCTTTTTGTGGTGTAGTGAATCGGTGAAACAGGAACATGAGGATGATGACTTCACTCCAAAGACTAAAGGGTTGAAAAGAAAAAGGATCAAGGATGAGCCCATGGAGGGCCCCTCACATCCCACTTCTACACCGTAAGTCTGACCGGGTCTATGAGCTCAACTCTCCTGACTTGTTGAGTTGATAGATAAATATTTCATTTTTGGAGTTGATTCAATGTTAACCATATTTTACTATAAAGTGTAACCTTGTGATATTCTGCCTGTCTTTTGGATAACAGCATCTCCAAGAGAAAAAGTCGGCAACATGGTCCAGGAGAAGAAAGTGACGAAGAGGCTCCGAAAAAGAAGTCAAAGAAGAAAACTGAAAAGGTACACGACAATCTGCATCCCTCATTGATGCTGCTCACAGCTGCACTTTTCTAAATTCACATTATTATTTTTATTATTATTATTATTATTGTTGTTGTTGTTGTTATTATTACTATTGACATTATACTTTTTATTATTATTATTGTTATAATTATTGGTGTCATTATTGTTATTATTATTATTATTATAAATGACATTATTATTACTATTATTATTGGTGTTATTAGAGTTATTATTATTATTATTATTATTATTATTATTATTTCTTATTACTGACATTCTTCTTCTTATTATTATTATTGTTATTGTTATTATTACTGACATTATTATTGTTATTATTATTATTGATATTATTCTTAGTAGTAGTCGTAGTAGTAGCAGCAGTATTTCTGTAGTTTTTTATTGTTGTTGTTTTTAATTGGTTCAGACAGTGAAGAAGGAAGAGGAAGGAGAGCAATCAATTTCCAAAAAACCGAAGAAAACGAAGAAGGAGATGGAGGAGGCCAAACAGCTGAAGCTCAAGCTGAAAGAGGAGGAGGAGCAGAAGCGCTGGAGATGGTTGGAAAAGGCTCACACTGGATCTCACCCCAAAGCCACACACACACTCACACATTATTAAACACACCCTTTATATCTGAGAACCATGGAGCAGCAGCTTCCCCTCCTTGGAAACATCCTGATGTTTTCATCATCTTTCTTTTTGACAGGTGGGAAGAAGAGAAGTACGAGGACGGGGTGAAGTGGAAGTTCCTTGAACACAAAGGACCGTACTTCCCTCCTGAGTACACGCCCCTGCCCGACAATGTTCACTTCTATTATGACGGTCAGTTTAGCATGGCATGGAGGGAAGGGTGACTGAAGGTAGCGGTTGGTTGACTCTGGTGGTGATGAGGTAAAACTAATCAAAGTGAATCAAGAGAAGTTGAGCCAAAGGAATGAAGCTAACTGTTTGGTGATTGTCTGGAGTTCTGTTTCTTCCCTTTAACCTGAGCTGTACAGAGTTAATGTGCAGGGCCAAGAAATGAAAATGACAACAACCCAGTTAAAGCATGGAGGAAGAACTAATAAAACAATGCAGTTTTCACACCCGTGCAATATTAAGACTGAAGAGCAACAAGTAAACATAATTTTAAATGATCAAAAGTTCAGTTCCACATTTGTCTGAAGTTTTTCCTGTGGGTATCATGCAGAGCGTCAAACTACACTCATTTTAAAGTTTACAGTCAGGAGCCTTTTTGATGATTAAGAAATATGACATATTAATGATGCTAACATCTGCAAAATATGATTGACCGTCAAGCTAGAATAACAAAGATGTTCAGATTTCATCTTTTTGGAGAGGAAAACATTGAAGACAAAGAGATCAATGAGGACGATAGATCATCCAAACAGACAGAACAAAAAGCTGAAATAAAGTTAATCAGACATTATTCAAGTTTGATTTTACATTTCCTCCAGCTGTAATCCAGCCTTCTTTGCAAAGTGAAGCAAAGGTAACACTTCATCTCAACTAAAGCCTTACCAATAAAGACTGATTGATCAGATCAAGAGGAACAGTAGATTAAGTTAAGTACAGAGCTGTGTTCGATAAAGGTCTTTGCAGGGCAAAAGAACCAGAGCCACACAAACTAAAGCAGCACAAACAGCTGATCTTCAGGATTCTGAAGGTGTACTGGGTCAAACCCTGACTGATGTCTGTGATTTCTGCTTTGTTTAGCAGTCGAGCCTTAACGGCGTCCTACAGGGAGCTCCTTTGATCTGTAAACTCTGTGCTTGCATGTACTTGTTTGTAGCTCAGTCTTCGTATCAGAGCTGAATGTAGATCTATGTCCTTGTCTTTGAGCCTACCTTCAACTTTTATAAGACTGTAAAGGGGCTGAGGTGAGAGTTATTGCTAATTGCTTGTAGAGTGTGTTTGTGTGGAATAGTGAAAGGTGTGTGTCTGTGTGTTTTCAGGTAACAAGGTGAAGCTGAGTCTTGCAGCTGAGGAGGTGGCGCTGTTCTTTGCTCAGATGTTGGACCATGAATACACCACCAAGGAGGTGTTCAGGGAGAACTTCTTCACAGACTGGAGGATGGTAACTCAAAGAGAACTGCAGACAAAAACTATAGTTGCTATTATTTTGATTGACATTGAGATCATGAGGATTAAAAACTAATTGCTGAACTAAAACAATAAATAAAAATAGATATAGGAAACAAATATAACCAATCATTACCTCTAGTCTGTCCGTCTGTCATCTTCTTCAACTCACTCTGAGCTAGCACAGCAGAAATCCTAACACAAAACATCATGTATAACAGTATTACATCTGATCTGAGCTCTTGACCCTCATGCATGTTATTAGTGGCTGCAGAACTAACCAATCCTTGTTTTCAAGCCTTCATCTTTCTAACATTAAAACTACGGCTGTGATTTAATGATGCTACGAACCAGGGATGCCAACAATTAATTGATTTTTTTAAGAACTTACTTGAACACAGTTTTTGTTTTGATTTTTCTATCACATGGAATCCTCATCATATTTCATTCAGCTATCAGGTAGGCTTTATGTTCAAAGCATGTTTCGATGTGAATCAGCTGACTGAAGGTGTTGCGTACAGAGGAGAAGCTCAGCTGGGGACTGAGTGACAGGTCTCCAGAGCGCCATTTTCTCACCGGACTGATTATGACCCAGTTGTGCTCCCTACTGACACCTGACCACCTTCACATGCTTATTTTTCTCAATAAGAACGAGTAGACCGAAAACTGGACACTGAGTCTTAAATATGTTTCTGTTCAGTTCCCTTGTTGAAGTCTGAGCCTTCACTTTTATGACTGTGTGTCTGCAGAGATTATGAGCCTGCTCCACACGTTGATATTCAGCGTGTTTAACGTTTTGAACACCACAACACGATCCGTAACTATTCAATACCGTCAGTTATATACATTGTGTCATGAAGGAAAATTTGATTCAGGGGAAAAAGCGCATTTGGCATTGTTTTTGACATGGAAAACGTTTGTTTTTTTTAATGATTAGTCCATAATGATCGTTAATATTTACATCCCTACTACGAACAGAAGTCACTCACTATTTAGCCTGGCAATTGTTAGCTCATTAACCCGTCATGTTACAGCTCCTTCCTCCTCATGCTCACTCTGTCCCTCTGCTTTACTAACACACACCTGGGCCTCCTGCTTTCCTCCTTGGCAGTGCTGCACAGCTTCATTCTCCACCTGTGGCTGCATAATATTTAGTACTTCTGTAGCATAGCACACAGCAGTGCCCACTTAACAGATTTTGTGGCATCTGCAACTTCTTTGCACTTCCACACTTTGAGCACTTGATGATGACCAGAAACTCTCATGCTCAGAGTAGAGGAGAGGACAGAGGAGGCGACAGGTGACCTTTTCAGAGACTTAATCTAGCCAGCTCCTTGTCAATGTGGATCTGCACAAATGGTTCAGATCTCTGGCCCTGCACCTCGTCACTTTCTGAAGATTGAAAGCATCTAAACTGCAGGTTCAAAGAAGTGCTGTGGTGTCAGCTTCTTGTGGATCAGGTCTTGAACGTCTCTCTTCCAGTTTCAGTCAAGTCTTCTTTCTAGCCTGGTATTTTGGTACCTGTGTCACATGTGTTTGATAACCTGCACGTTGGTGTCAGTCGTGGTGGCCTCTGCACAGAGCAAACACCGTGCCAACCCCCAAGGCATATCATGCAGAATTAATTTTGCGCTGCTTAGTGCTCAATGCACTTGAAAATACGATTTGTGTGAAGGCATTGATATGCTAATCCATACAAGTAGCTCCCCTGCATATGAACAAATCCAATTAAACTGTTTTATTATAGCCGGAAAAAACTCTCCTCGCTCCACTGCCCTCAGTGCCCGCCTACTGTGGAGTGTCAGTCATGCTTAGACACGCAGACTGAGTCTGTGTCCATACAGTCAGGGCGTTTCTAGAGAAAGGTGTGTGAGAGGATGTGTGCTGATGTATAGATACGTTTTTCAGTCTTCTGATCCTGAAGGACAAAAGTAGACGAGATCAGCACGAGTCTGAAAAGCTTGGTAGATGAGTTTCTCCTTTTTCTCCTGAATAAATGTGCTTCAGTTTGTTAGGTGAAGAAAATAACATCGACATGTCCACCTCACTGTAAGACCTGTTCCTCGTTCTTCCACTGGAAATCTTCTGATGTTAAAGGTGACATCAGAAATGTCTGTCAGCTCTGTGAAATGTTGGTCTGTTCGCTCTGCTGCTCTGCTGCCCGACAGCAGGAGGCCACATTAAAGTCGCTTGTGTTGTTGTGACATTTTAGCACCAGAAACTTCTGATATGATCCGTAAAGCTTACACTGAAACTCTGTGTATTGCTGCCCTGTTAGTGGCCCTTATGATGGGGTGACCTGTGTGCAGTAACCTCAAAGTCCACAATTATAGTTGAAACGGCTGCTGCTGCTGCTTTCAGGGCGCTGCTGTGTCCAGCCTGCGAGGACGTCTACGATGAGCCTGTACTCTGGCTTCATAATATGCCTCTTAATTCATGATCTGTCTGCCCTGCCTCCATGTAGATGAATAATTAAACCAAATGTCACTGATGTGCTTTGATCACGCACATCTCACTCTGTTTTTATGATCCATTATTGTCTTAATGCCCTGTTGGTCAGACAAAGGTTCAGCTCTGAGAATTAATAGCTTCCACATAGTTGAAAAAGCAGCTCTGTGTGCAGCTCCTTTGTCTTCTGCTTTCTTTCTCGAGTTCAACATTTTCACTTGCCATGTAAAGTGTTTGCTTGTTGTGTTCTCTCAGTTATCAATATCAACGCCTGGAGTTATAAATGCACTCAGTTTCATCAGTATTTCAGATCCAACTGGAAGCTTTGGAGAACAGTTGGTGCTGAAAAAAACACTAATCTGTTCCATCAGCTGTGCTCTTCATTCACAGTGAGGAAGACTGTTTCTGATTAGAGCTGGGCAAGATAGAAAAAGATGTTATGATAAAATATTTCTTATCAGTCGATATCAATAATTATCACGATAAATATCAAACTATTATTTTCTTTAAATTGAAAGGCAGATTTTAGGCCCTGCCTACCTCTCACCCTGCCACATGATTGGCTGTTCCTATAGACTATAAATAATGGACGTAGTATCTGTGATGCCACCCATCTGTTTCTGAAGCGCTATTTTGGGGCCAATCATCGGCGGCAGCCATATTGGAAATGCTGAACTCAACATAAGTGCTGTCAAGCTAGTGTGAAGTAAAGAGGCGGGCTTTGAGCCTCCTCGCCAACAGCTACACTGTTCCTGCCCGTCAATCAAGGCAGCTGTGCTTCTCATAATGGAAAACTCGTAATCTCAATATCTTTGAATCTGCTTCCATATGAAAAAATTCACCCCCCATACAGTGTGTGCTCATTGAGAAATAAGCTATCCAGGCCACACTCGTTTTTGTACCAGGCTGTGTATGTGGTTTCTGGTACTTCCAGAGCCAGCCTCAAGTGGACACTCAATGAATTGCAGTTTTTAGCACTTCCGTATTGGACTCATATTATTAGACCGGAGGTTGCTGCTTGGCTGTTCCATGGCGTCTTCTTCTTCTGTTTAATGTTGGGTGGCAACTAGCGTTTAGGGCACATAAGCACCTCCTCCCTTTCCAGTGGTTGGAGGGTGTAATTAGTACACTGTGGCACTATTATTTGCTTATTTGTTTACAGGCCTGTTGGGGATTGTAAGTTGAGCAGCTGTTCGTATTTACATTAGACATTTGTATTTAATATATACTGTTGCACTAAGCTACAATGTGAAGAATTTCTATTTTTATTATCAGATTTTATTTGTTATTACTTGATTGTTCAAGCTACCTCACAGAAGTGCTCTGTTTTTAAGTGTTAAATGATAAAATAAGCTGAAATAAAAAAAAAAACAAGGGACATCCTCGATCTGTTTCTTCGCTCTTCTTCATTTTTTAATGTATTGTAACGGCCGTGGGGGCTTGTGGGAGTATTGTTCTGTTTCTCATGTTTAGGAGCTTTCAGTTTCTGCGCTTGGGGAGCAACGGCTGCTGGGAAAGTGTTTCTTGTGTTGCACAATGACCCAGAGTGTGAGGCTGTTTCCCGAAACGGCCTGCTACATACTACTTACTAACGTAGTAGGCAGTAGGTATTGCCTACTACATACTGCGTTTGAATTTAGTATGTGGTATGACTGTTCTGTTCTATCTGTCATGCAGCATGCTGAGCCAGACGTCGCTGGATTTCCGGTTTGGGAAAGCGGAAGTAAACAACACTGAAGCCGATAGAGAAACTGCTTCTTTAGCATCACTTATGATTTAAAAAGTTAGGAAGTGGTTTATATGGAAATTAATAACTTCCACAGCACCCAAAAACGGAGTTCCTCCCATCAAAAAAGAAAGAAAAAAGAAGAAGCAGAACGAGCGCTGTGCATTATGGGAAACAGTGCACAAGGGAGACTGGTCCGATGCATACTGTGAAATTTTCCCGAATCAGTAGACATCCGGGGAGTTTTGGCATACTGCAGATTTTGCTCTTGTTCACTTACTACATACTATATACTGAATTCTGGCCAAATCAATACGTACTGCTAGTATAGTAGACGGTTTCGGAAACAGTCTGAGTGTTTCTATGCTTCCCATTGACTGCCGTTTGTTGAGATTGAGTTAAGAAATAGCACCACCTGGAGGCGAGTGATGTATGGGCCACAGGTGTGATTTAAACTGCAAAAGTGACTCGCTGCCTCTTTACTTGGTTGAGCTCACCACTGTATTATAGAAGTATTGGAATCGGGACTCCGTATTGGCAGATACCCACAATCAAATGACTCGGACTCGGGCCAAAAAAAACTTGACCAGGACATCCCTAGTGATTACATGTTAATTTATATTATTTTTTTTATCAAACACTTGTTATATTTATTTTGAAAAAAATTATATCACGATAACTACTGTTATCAAATTATCGCCCAGCCCTATTTCTGATATTCACAGATATTTGAGCAGCACTGAAGGAATAATTGAATCAGGCATGGTTTGATTATTTTGTGTATTACTGATTTTTGACCTGCCACTCAAAAGTGATGTGAAAGATGAACAGATGATGATGAATTAAGTCATTGAAGTGCCAGAATGTATGGGAAAGAATGCCCGTTTTATATTTCAGATTGTGCATTTTTCCATTAGGTTTTATTGAAGACTTAAAAGATTTATTCATAATCAAAACTGCTGATTGATTTTTCTCACAGGCTACTTGATCTATCACCAATCAATATCCCAGCCTTTGTGCTGACACAACAGACGTTCAAGACTGAAGAATGGTGAAAACATCTGTGTGTCTGTTTGTTCAGGAGATGAGCCACAAGGAGAGGAAGCTGATTCAGGATCTAAACAAATGTGACTTTGGAGAGATCCACGCCATGCATAAAGCCAAGGTGGAGGCCAGGAGGAACCTGAGCAAGGAGGAGAAGCTGGTAACACATCTTCATCTTCATCTTCATGTGTAGTGTATGTTAATGTTAACATCATAGCCTCACCCCGTCCAAAAAGAGTTTGACTTTGTTCTGTTTAAATTGTAGGCTAATAAGGAAGCCAACCAGAAGATACTTGATGAGTTTGGCTTCTGTTTACTCGACCACCACAAAGAGCGCATCGGAAACTTCAAGATTGAGCCCCCGGGGCTGTTCAGAGGTCGAGGCGAGCATCCCAAACAGGGCATGCTGAAGAAACGGATCCAACCGGAAGATGTTATCATCAACTGCAGCGTGTGAGGGCTGTGCAGAGGGATCAAACTGCAGACTGAGACATCATGTTGTGACGTGATACACAAGTTGAGGCTGGGCTAGATGGAGGAAAAAAACCTTTGTTAGCGTTTGTGTACATCAAACACATCCAGTGTTTTATCCACACATTATTAATACTCTGATGTAGATGAAGCAATATACGCAATGTATTTTATTAGCTGCATTACTGAAGGATCGAATTTATAAGGATGAGTCATTCTCAGCAGCCTGACTTGTGTAGAACTCATTTGTAGTTTCTAATCATTCAAATCAAGTCACAGAGAGAGAGAGTATACTTCCTGTTACTGCTGTCAGACATGTATGTTCTGAAGGCTCTGTAGGATGCTTTGACTGCTCTCTCCCTCCCTCTCACACACACATACACACCATCTCTCTCACACTCTCTCTTCCTCTCTCTCCGTGGTTGCCAGAGAGTCCAATGTCCCAGTGCCCCCTGCTGGTCACCAATGGAAGGAGGTCCGGAATGACAACAGCGTGACATGGCTGGCCAGCTGGACTGAGAACATCCAGGGATCTATCAAATACATCATGCTCAATGCCAACTCCAAGCTTAAGGTATCCTGTTGCTCTTCTGACGACACTCAGCTCAAGCAGACACATGATGTAACACAATCAGTATAGAGCTTGATTCACTTTTTATATTTACAGTGGGCTCATAGAAACACAACGTATACTGATCCAAACCTGTCTGTTTTAAAACTGTGAACAAAGGGTGTTTTTAAGACAAAGAAGCAACATTTTGATTTAGATTTTTAGTCCTCTTTGTTTTATTTTCTCAAAATAAGAGCAAAACATCAACAAAGTTTAACAGTTTCTGTTTCCATTTTGTACCTAACAATCTGAAACAAGATTACATATGAGCAAGTGTGGGACTAGATCAAAGAAGATTCCAGGCCTTGACAAAAATAAGCACATGTAAACCCGGCTGAACATTTCTGAATCATGCAGAGGTGTTCTAGAAAGAGAAAGTTTGTTGTTGTTTCCATCGAGACAATCGATAAACAAAGCTGCTCAGCTGTCGTTAAGAGACCGAGGATAGGAAAAAGAAACCCTGAAATCAGATTCACAAAAGGTTTTGGTGTCTTGGTTGTAGTTATTGGTTATCAGTGGGCTGTAGGATTTGGTTTTACTTGATTTTGAATCCAAAATTTGTAATCCTTTATTCAACAAACTTTACAAACAAAGTTAGACTTCTAGGACAATAATAATTCTTTCAGGAAAGAAAACAGAATCGGACTAAATGGTACTCGGCAGGTCAGATCTTGAAAAAGTAAAAAAAATGGACCTGCTACAGAAATGACGATATGTACAGCTCTACCTTTATTGAACCAACATAACAAGAAGTTATTATGCATATGTGCTAGGGATGTAAGGATACACTCAACCCACGATTCAATTTGATTTCCAATTTTTGGTTCACGATACAATTCACTCCCGATTCTCTAATGTTTTTTTAAGAAAACTTGCTTGAACTCAAAATTTAGATAACTATTATTTTATTTCAATTCTCAGATATGGACAGTTGCAATATATATTTTTTCTCTTATATTTCTTTGTAAACAAAGTAATCTTTTTTCATTTTTAAGGTGTTGTAACCAAGCGTGCCGGATACGGCCCTGGTGGTGAGGCTTTCAGCAGTGTGACTGCCCCCTGGTGGCTGGCTGCAGTATAGGTCAAAAAATCCGTCTCCCCCATTCATTTGAATGGGGGAGCAGTCAAACTTTAAAAAATAAATACACGTGGTACGAATGTTTCTCACATTCGTATGCTGTGGTTATATGTAGTTAGTATTTGACTGTTTTGTGTTCAAGGCCTCTTTTTTCTGAAAAGTTTCTTTTTCGTTAGTTATTAGAGTTTAAAAAACGGGGTTTTACTTCCGGGTTTCCTTTGATTCACAGCCGCCGTAGAACGAAACTTCAAAGGGCACACAGCGTCTTGTGACGTTACGCTGTAGGGCGGAGCTTATTACAAAGGCTTCACAGGCTCTGGCTGCACAATGGCTGCGCCCAGGAGAGGGATTTTTTGGCTTCAGAATTGTACAACGGGAAGAGGCGGAGCAACGCTGTCCATTTTTATTTACAGTCTATGGTTGTAACTCAAATAAAACCACTGCACACTTTTTTTCAGCAACTTGCAAAAAATCTAAAAATGACCGTACAAAAATACCTTGTTGGAAAATTTCGGAGCAATTATAAAGAAATGGAAAGTGAACGATTCCAAAATGAAAGTATTAAATATTAAAACAAATAAGGTAAATCTCTTTGAATAAAGGTATGGCAGCATTTTGGCTTTCCCTGATATTCCTGATGAAAAACGTGTAAGTTCCAAGCCAGGAGCATAAGTGCAGCTTATTTTCCTGACTGAATTTACATGTTTTTCTTCAGGAATATCAGGGAAAGCCAAAATGCTGCCATACCTCAGACTTGAAACACAAAGGTGCATCCTGAAATGCTCGGTCTTCACTTGCTGCTGCCATGTCTTTTATGCTCCACTCAGCGAGTGACGAGAGAGCAACGCAAGAGACTTCATGATGTTGAACAAGTGGAGTAAAATGCAGATAGCGCCTTCTACTGTTTAAAAATAATATCCTGATACAAATTTTGTTGAATCGGTTGTAATCCACCCTTAATTGTATTGATCTTTTACCGTCTTGTGATATATCCTTACATCCCTAATGTGTGCTGGATGAGGAGCCTTCTAGCTTTATGTATTAAATGACATCATCAAAAACATTCTCTTTAGCTTTCAGGTTTAAGAGTAAATAGCATCCAATGTAGGTTAAAATGTGAGGTGTGTGTGTGTGTGTGTGTGTGTGTGTGTGAGACGTCTCATTATTCAGTTTCCTCTCATTTCTATTTTGCTCTTCTCTGTTTGCTCACTCTTCCTTCCTTCCATCTTTCACATGCAAAGGTTAAGTAATTCCACCATTTGTCTCTGTGACAATATGCCTGTGTGAGCGTGTGTGTGTGTGTTTGTGAGAGTGTGTGTGTGTGTGTGTGTGTGTGTGTGTGTGTGTGTGTGTGTGTGTGTGTGTGTGTGTGTGTGTGTGTGTGTGTGTGTGTGTGTGTGTGTGTGTGTGTGTGTGTGTGTGTGTGTGTGTGTGTGTGTGTGTGTGTGTGTGTAAACTGATTGTGGATTTAATTGTGTCTTGGTCTTAATAAGTAACCAGCAGCAAACAGCAGGAGAGCAGAGCTTTGTCATGAGACTTGTTTAGTAGTATGTCTCCTCTTTGTGTATTGGTGGCATGATTACCATATTGAACGTTTTGATGATGGGCTTCTCAAAGAAAATGACTCGGATATTTATTTATTTATTTTCTGTAGCTCAGTGTGTCGTTTCTTTCTCCATTTCATCCTCTAAGCTTCTTGGCGCACGCTCCCTTCTTTCAAGTTTTCTTTTCCTAATCAGTGTTGCTTTCTCTCCGTCCACACCCCTCTTCATCCCTCCTTCCCTCCCCTTGTCCCCCGGCATGCAGGGAGAGAAGGACTGGGAGAAATATGAGGTCGCTCGGAAACTGAAGTCATGTGTGGACGACATCCGTAACCAGTACCAGCTGGATCTCAAGTCCAAAGAGATGGTTAGACGGCAGCGAGCTGTGGCGCTCTACTTCATAGACAAGGTTGGTTTGTTGTTGAAGAAGAACTTTGAAACTAAGATGCAGAGTGAACGTTTGCCCCGCTCACACACCCACTGCAGGAATAAACGCCTGTCAGTTTCAGAGGCTCTCCTTAGTGCTCACCAAGAGGCATGTGAAATCATTGGAAATCAATGCGATGTGTCTTGATTGCCTTTTCTGCTTTCTCACTTAGCAGGATGGAGGATCTTTTGCAAAGTGAAAAATTGATTACGTGTAGCCATCTTCTGCCACTGACCCCAAGCTAATTATCTCATTTTGTCATTCTGCATTGAGGGAAATGACAGATTGAGTTTGTGATTGCTTTTGGCTCCTGCTAAAGACTATTTAAATTGAAATGTGGCTTTGTTGTGTTTTTGATGCCGCTCTTTATCTCTGCTGGATCAGTGTGTGTATATCTCTGATGATGATCTGTGTGTCTCCTGACTCAAAGCTGGCACTGAGAGCGGGTAACGAGAAAGAGGAGGGAGAGTCGGCAGACACGGTGGGCTGCTGCTCTCTACGTGTAGAGCACATCACCCTTCACGAGGAGCTGGAGGGCAACGAGTGTGTGGTGGAATTCGACTTCCTGGGTAAAGACTCCATCCGCTACTACAACAAGGTCCCTGTCATCCGGAGGGTAAAGGAACCGAACACAGACACTTCTGCAAACACGTTCCTGCTTCAGCGTGTTTATTCTGCCTGAAAAATATCATCCTGTAAAACACAGTGTTTAAATTCTGATTATTAATACAACCTGGGCACAGAAGGGACTAACACAGGGCCTGTTTATACTCCACAGATTCATTATGTTTCATTAGAATAATCTAGATTTTGCCCTTTGGGTTTTGGCACAAGTCCCTGCAGAGAAGGTCACTTCATACATATTGACATGCAGAGAGCCCGAGGCAGGGAGGGAACTGAGAGATGTCCTCGGGGCACAGTTGTAGATTGGTTCCCTGTGGCTGTGCTGGTTTAATTTGTCTGTCTGTTAGATCTGCTTAACTCGACTCCTCTTCTCTCCTCTATCCTCTTCTGCTCGTCTATCCTCCTCTCTCCTCCTCTCTGCTCCTCTTTCCTCCTCTCTCCTCCTTCATCCTCCTCTCTGCTCCTCTCACCTCCCTCTTCTCAACGTGATGTTTTAGAGTTATCTTTGTTTTTTCAGTCTTAAGGCTGATTTATACTTCTGCATCGAATCGACGGCGTAGCCTACGCCGTAGGTCCGCGTAGCTCCCGTACCTACGCAGAGGCCTACGCACGTAGCTGACGTGCACCTCCTCCAAAATGTAACTCCCCGTAGAGCCGACGCGGACCGCAAGCTCTGTGATTGGTCCGCTCGACGGCTTTGTCTTTCCCGCATTCACAGCACTTCCGGGATCCCGGACATCGGCCAGACGTCGGCCACACATCGGCCGTGTATTTCATCTCCTCCTCTCTATTCTTCATGTAATCACGTCTGTATGATAAACAGCAACATGTATCAGCTGTAGATTAACAGAACACGCTCTGAATCGATGTGGGAAAGTAAACAGAGATCGTAGCAGGACCGGAAGCAGGCGACCGGCTATCAGAGAGACCACACTGCCCTCAGGCGTATCGGAGGAGAATTGCTGCGTGACACAGACACACCGACGCACAAGTATGTGGGGCTCATGTCCGCGTCAGCCCCTGCTGCGTAGGGGCGACGCAGAAGTATAAATCAGCCTTTACTCTCCAGAAGCAGCCATAGAAACACAAACTTGGTTTTTCCCTGCATTCAAAGTTGAACATGAAAAGCTTTAATGCCACAGTTTCTGTTATCAGTTTGTGAAATCTGAAGCATGTAAGGGTCATGTGAAGTTAGCCCGTGATTATAGAACCCCAAATTGGTGAGACAAGGCACTTCTGACCCAGGGCTGCATGTCATTCCCACACTCTCTCCCCAATGTCCTTCTCTCCCACTGACCTATCATTTAAAAAAATGCAGGAAGAGCCCCCCAAAAAATCTTAAGAAAATGAAAGTTGTATCTGTCGAGCTGTGTTCCAGTGACATTGTTAAATGATACCACTGAGACTGAGGATCCACATCAAAGCTGCAGAAATGCAGACGACCTCAATTTGAATCAATTCAAAATTTGACTTTTGAAAAACTTACTTTCATTCGGTCCACTCCTGCAGATTTAACTCAGACTGTCATTCAGAACACTTGAGTCTCAAGCCAAACCTTCATCACAGGCAGGACCTCTTCAACAGTTCTCTCAGGCAGAGCGCTTCTCTCACTCTCATGCAAACTTAACTTCATGCCTGAGTTCCTGGAGTGAGGGTGCGGTTCCAGTTCAGGGTTACACATTGTGAAGATATGATAACAGGACGCTTTAAGCTTCCTTGTCATGTTCAGAATGCCTCGGTGATGAGATGTAGTGAGGCCTCTTTGAGTCTATTTCAGTCCGTTCCCTCGTCTTTATGCTTCAGGGATAACCAAGCGGCAAAAGTCAAAAAGTCAGTCTTCTTTATTGGTAAATAAACTGCAGTGTGCTGTATGCAGTAGACATACTGAGGATTTGATATTGGGTTTCTCTCTCAGACCCTAGCAATGACAACAACATAAACAAAAAGCTAGAAAAAGATAAGAAGTAAGCTAATAAAAATAATAAAATACAGTTTAAAACAGTGCAAAAACTTTGCTATAGTGCAAACTTTGCTACCTAGATCATTTCTCTATCATCGAACACTGTACGGGGGTGAGTTTTTTACTAACGCAACGGTTCAGAAGATCTTAAGATTACGAGTGTTGCCCATTTAAGGACACACAGCTGTTGGCTAGGAGGATCAAACCCTGCCTCTTTACCTCACACTAAGTTTGGTTGAGTTCAGCATTGCCAATATGGCTCCCGCCAACGATTGGCTTCAAAACAGCACTCAGGAACAGATGGGTGATGTCACGGATACTATGTTCATTATTTCTACTGTCTATGGATATAAAAGACATCATGCACAAAAGAAAGAGGAGAGTCATTCAATCAAAAAGATAAGACCACTGGAGTCATGTGATCTGTGTTATGTACACATTGTGTATCCATCAAAGGGCAGAAATTATTCATAAATACTCTTAAGCTCAGAATCAGAATCAGAATCAGAATCAGCTTTATTCGCCAAGTATGCTTGAACACACAAGGAATTTGACTTCAGTAAACTCTGCTCTCTTTGTACAAGGCAGAATAGGAATAAGAATAAGAACTACAATAAAAAAGAAAATAAAAATATAATAACAATAACCTTAGCTATAAATACAAAGAAACAACAAATAGGCTTGACTAATATGTACAGGCTAAAATAATATGATAAAGTGCAGTGGTGAGTTGCAGAGGTAATTTTACATTATAAAATAGTAGTTAAATAGTACAAAATATGGAATTCTGCTTGGAGAATTGTTGCATTGTGTATTTACATGTATATTTACAGAGAGTATTTATCTGACAGGTATGACACTGTTATGGTTTAGTGTTCATCAGAGTGACAGCCTGGGGGAAGAAACTGTTCTTATGGCGGGTTGTTTTGGCGCACAGTGATCTGTAGCGCCTGCCGGAGGGGAGGAGTTTGAAGAATTTGTGTCCAGGGTGTGAGGGGTCAGCAGTGATGCTACCTGCCCGTTTCCTGGCCCGGGACCGGTACAAGTCCTGGATGGGGGGCAGGTCGACACCGATGATTTTTTCTGCAGTCCTTATAGTCCGCTGCAGTCTGTGTTTGTCTAGTTTGGTTGCAGAGCCAAACCAGACAGTGATGGAGGTACACAGAACAGACTGGATGATGGAGGTGTAGAACATGATCAGCAGCTCCTGGGGCAGGTTGAACTTCCTGAGCTGACGCAGGAAGTACATCCTCTGCTGGGCCTTTTTTCTGATTGTGTCTATGTGGGAGGTCCACCTCAGGTCCCGGGAAATAGTGGAAATAACTCAGTATCATTGCCATCTCTGTGTAACTGTAACTTCTAGTTATGCAGACTTTTCTTCGGGAAGGTTTCATGCTGTCATCTGTCTCAACTGTTGGTACTGATGTCACTCTAACAGATTGCCCACATGGATATTTAACAGAACAGAAAGTAATTGGATATTGCAGAAACTGCTGTCAGTTGGGAATTAATCTGATAAAGGCAGCAGTGATGTTTACTGTAGAGAGCAGGTTAGAAAATGACAAAATACTACAAAACAAAATGTGCCAGCAATCTTTTTAGAAAGCCTTGTTGCTTTGTCTGCAGTCTGTCAAACAGCTGTCACTTCGGTGTGAATGTGCATGTATGCATATGTAAATGTCCAACCCCTCCTCCGGTGTCAGCCCGTGCTATCTTCTATTCCAGAGATGGAGAAAGAAATGTTAGCACCTGACAGCCAAAGTGTTTTGTTTCTTGGCAGAACATATAATTATTCAAATGAGTGCATTCAAAAGCAACACATTAGCTAGAATTAATTAGTCGCTTGCATATTTTAGCATCATTATTCCCTGGGAAATCAGCGAGATTGCTGCTAAATGTCAATTGGAATAAAATGGAACGAAGGATGGGAGGAAGAAATGTTCATCTCTACACTCTGCTGTGGATTACATTTGTTTAATCTACTACTAAGGCCCATATTTTGGCATCCATACATTATTTCATAAGGAATGGTAAATCCAGTGCTGCTGCAAAAAATCCTCATATATACAACAAAGCACAATATGGAATTAATCTATAAATGACACTGAAGGGCATCTGTGCCATGGATTATATCTACACACATGTTCATCTCAACTTTAATTAAATAGTTTTTTTGTTAGCAGCAGCATCTGTGTGAACTCTGCAGAGGCGGACAAAGTACACGTCTTCATTACCAAAGTCAAATGAATGGTCAAACATTACTCCAATACAAGTGAAAATCAAATTATTACTTGAGTTAAAGTCCTGGAGTACTTTCTTTTAAAAATACTGAAGTATTCAAAGTCCTTTTTAAAGTATCTCTAAACGTATTTTCACAAAGCATGATTTCATATCTAAAAAGTCTACCATGAAATATAAACTAAGTTACTACAAGCACAGACAAGTTTACAATGTTCATCTGGAATCAAAGCAGTGTGTTAGCTCCAGACCTCCACATGCTTTCTCAGGTTAGATGCTGATGTTTTGGAGGCTGTGATGAAGTTTGTGTGGTAAACAGATCAGAGATTTACAACAATACAAACAATCATTCTTTATTTCAAAACCTCAAACGTGGGTTTAAAATACGGTCGTGGTGCTCATGTAGAGAATCATCATCCTTCTCAGTCATAGCCATCATCACCACGACTAAATGAACGCACTGATCTGAAGAACGTTTGATCTACGCTCAACCCAGGTATGGCTACACCACTGAGACAAACCAAACACAAGTACACCAACATTTTACGGTCTTTGGGTTCTGATTTCAGAAAAGAAAACTCATCAGTTGACTTAAAAGCAAAAGTAGTGAGTAACTAGAGCACTGATAGAAATGTAGTGGAGTCAAAAATATGATATTTGTCTTTAAATGGAGTAAAAGTATAAAGCTCCCCAAAAAATAATACTTAAGTAAAGTACTCAAAAACTGTACGTAAGTACTGTATTCAAGTAAATTTACTTTGTTGTTGACTTCTCTGAATGCACAGCAGTGACTACACATAAAGCTGGGTGATATTGAACATTTTGTTATCATAGTAAAATATTTCATATCAAACAATATCATTAATTTTCACGATAAATATCAAATCATTATTTCATTTAGATTTAAATGCAGAGTTTTGGTCCTGAGTAAAAGTTGAAGAAACCAGACAGTTTGTTAGTTTGTATCTGGATTTAGTTTTCTGATGAACTTCTTGAATCCATCATTTCTGGTGGTGCTAACAGGAAGCAGGTATTTTGTGTAAAATTAAATTTTTGTGAAGTTTTAGTTTGTAATTCTTATTTTTCTCAGGTTGAGTTTATTTCCATAATTTGATTTAAATTTACAACAAATATTAAATTGTGTACTGTATGAGTTTAGTAGAGTATTGTTTTGAGTAGTACTCTCCCCTTCAAGATTACTAAGGGTTACGGGCAGAGTGATGTTGTTTCCCACAGTGCAGTGAATGCATCACGCTCATTCGATGCTCTATTGTACTACAGTCTCGGTGGACATTAAACGTGTTAGAAATGAACAGCAGAAGTTGTCTCTGTGCTCTTCCTTTACCTTCATCCTGAAAGTATATTTAATGAAGTGTATTAAGTTAATAGTTAACTCGGAGTCCACACAGTGTCAGACTAACGACTAACGACTCTGCTTTGAGCTGCTAGGTTTTGAGTTTTCTTCATTGTCGCTGTCGCTCCTTTCAGCTGTGTTTACATTCTGCTCCGAACATCTTTAAGCCCCGCCTACCTCTCATCCAGCGACATGATTGGCTGTTCAATGCCGTCTTCTTCTCCTGTCTAATGTTGGGTGGCAACTTGTGTTTTTTATCGAACATCGTTTATATTTATATCAACAAAAATGATATCAAGATAATTATCATCATCTAATTATCGCCCAGCACTAACTACACAGCTTCCTTGTATCTCTGCTCATTCTTTTTCTTTTTTTTTATAAAAAATAATTTAATTTGATTTAATAATAAATAAATAAAAATAAAATGAATGTAAAATAATAATAATAAAATAATGTTAATGAATTAGAAGGAAGTAGCAGTTGTTTGTCCTGTATATACAGGTCACCCATGCATTCTTGATTTGAAAGAGAACCTTCTTCTTCTCCATGTGAGCTCCAAGTAGAAGGCTGAATTACTTCATCAGCTAGAGAGTGAGTGTGAGGACACCTGCACATGTAGAAACATGTTGTGTTTACCAGACCAGGTCTGATAAACATGTTTTTATTTTTTTGTTTTCCTAATAATAATAATTACTCTTCTTAGCACACAAATCCACACACAACACATCACCAGACCAATTAGGAGAGCTCACCGAGGTGTCTGTGCTTCTCTGAGACTCCGACAGACTCTGATTTGCATTTTCAGGCAAAAAAGCCCTCACACTCTTCTTTACATCTTCAGTTCATTTCCCCAAAGGGAAAGAGACTGACACACAACTCAGCCAGTGAATATGTCAGTGTGTTTTATTAAGAAACACATCTGTTGCTATTAATTGGTGTCTTGCATATTTTACTGGTTTATTTGGGGAATAGTGTGAGTGAAGCCTGGGAAGGGGGCTGGAAATGTCAGCTGCATCTCTGCCAGTTTGACTCCTCTGGCTCGGCTCTGAGATGGACAAACGAAGTCAGGCTTCAAACACACACGCACACACACACACACACACACACACACACACACACACACACACACACACACACACACACACACACACACACACACACACACACACACACTGTAATATTAAAGCATGTTTAAACATTTGAATAATCTAATCTTAATTAGGAATGCTTAACCCTGATAACAATGCAGACAACAAAGGACAAGAAGGGTAACCACGCAGGAATGTGGACGTTAAAGCTAGGGTTGGTAGTCACGGAATACTAGCATGAATTTGAATGTAGCATTTCCTCAGGACTCCTTCTAACCCCCTCCCCTCGGACCTCCTCCAAAACGACGCCCCTGCTCACATGCACGAGCGCCGCTGATTTGCGACCATATGATCGTGACTGATTCAAAACCGGTCCTCAGCACATTGTTTGTGTTTTGCACTACGTCAACTCATGTCTCACTCAGTGGTAAGAAAACACCAAAACATTCTCATAGTGAAAGTTTAAAACACAAACAAACATGAAATGTACCCGCAGGAGGCGGGCAGAATGGCAGGACGGGATTTGATTGGTTTCATAATTTGGCTCCTCATCTTACGGTCTATGGTGTCAACAAGTAGGAGCTAAATGTGTGGAACTCTTTTCCGCGGATTGATTTGACATGACGTGTGATCAGTTTGCCTCTTGCGTTGCTAATGTTACTGAAAGTTAATAACCGCTGTCAAGGGGTTGTCAAGGGGTTTAAACAATCAGAATCAAGCATCTTACACAACTGGAAGATCAAGAGAGCCAGGTATTAAAGATGTTTATAGGAGAAAACAGAAACAGCAAAGCAGCAGGGTGACTCTGTGGTTCCTAAGAGACCCAGAACACGATGTCCTGTGGTCCAAAGCCTTCATGGGAGAAGGAAGTGAAGCCTTTAACAACAAAATCATAAATAATAACAATGAGCTTCCAGTTCTTCTAATATCTCTGCCCTTTCTGGTGGCATGTCTCAGAGAAAAGAGGTCTTTTGTTCGTCTCTCTAAATGTCCTGAACAGTTTTCTGTCATTTACAGACTCTTGGAAACACCTTTCAGACATCTTCTGGTTCTCTGTCGCTAACCTTTTAAAAGGACCACTTCCTGCTTGTTGCCCAGTTACAGAAGTACTCTGGTCCCACTAATAATACATTAGTCATCTATGCACTATATACCGTTTATAATAAATGAGAATTCTTATTTTAGTAACCGCACGAGAAAGAATTGAATCAGAAAATCTCGTTATGTCCGTTGACCCGTCTTTTTCTCTGTTTCTGTTTCAGGTTTTTAAAAATCTGAAGTTGTTCCTGGATAACAAGCAGGCTGGAGACGACCTCTTTGACCGCCTTAATGTGAGTCTCACTAACTACTATACACTGATGTGCTTTAGTAATTCTGACATATTGAGAGTCTTTCTAGCTGCCAAGGATTTTAAGTTTGAATCCTTTTGTGAAACACAGCCAGATGAAGCGCTGCATTATTGTTAAAAGCAAGAATTTGTCCAAGGTTATGTAAAATGTGTGAGAAAAAGTCCCCCGAGGTGTGCAATATATGCAGAGAAGGCAGTGGGAGATTGTGAGAGGAAAATATAATTTCTTTTTTATTTATTTCCAGAGACAGAAGGCTGAGGCGGTGGAGAAGCAGGGACTAAATTGTAAGGTGTAAGAGATGAGATTGAATGAGGATGAGCCATTGGTGTGGAGAGATGAAAGGAGTAAAGTGAGGAAACGGGAGGTGAGAAGAAGTGGGGTGGGGGTATTGGAAGCTGGGACACTGAAGGCGGTAAAGGAGTTTCAAAAGAGAGAAGGGATGGACTGTGGCAGATAAAAATGAAACTGGGCTCCTGAAAATTGAAAGTGAACATGCTGGGTAGATGAATTTCCGCGCATAAAAATCTAGCGTCCTCTCAACCTCTCCTTCTGTCTGCAGGCAGCGAAGCCTCACAGAGTGGTGCATTTGTTCACACGGTTTGTCCACCGCAGAGAGACACGAGGCTTCCTGGGGTGAACTCAAGTTTCATGAAACAAGATCAGCATTATTTGTCTATTTGAGGCTTTACCTCAGGCCAGCAGAGTGGAGGGATGCTGTGATCTGACTGCTTTAGACTTCATACTCGGTCTTTTGGTATTTTGACTGAAAATCCATAGGCCAATAGCTCCTTGGTGACCAGTGTGTAATGAATAAGTTACAGTATAAGCCTCACAGTCAGACAGAGACTGGGATTGTTCTCTATGAAATAGACATAATCTGCTTTAATAAAGACATTCCTCTCCTGACTTTCAGTTAAATGTGACAGATAAATGGATTTAAACTCAGTTAATTGTTATTTCAATCAATCAATCTTTATTTATATATCGCCAAATCACAACAAATGTTCTCCTCAGACTCTTTCCAAACAGAGCAGGTCTAGACCGTACTCTATGTTCTATTATTAACAAAGGCCCAACATCAAGACAGGATCAGATCCAGTCCCATCTTACAGACAGGACTCAGTCTGATCTCATCTTAATCCACCAGGAGCAGAGCACTTTGCAGCATTTAGCAAGTTACAGTGGCAAGGACAAACTTCCTTTAACAGGCAGAAACCTCCAGCAGGACCAGACTCATGTTAGACACACATCTGCTGGGACAGAGTTGGGGTTGGAAACAGAGATAGAGGGAGATGAAGAGAGAGAGAGAGAGATGATAGTGATGAGACGGGTAGTAGTAGTAGTAGCTGTTGCCGCTGAAGTCCAGCACGTCCGTATCAGCTGGAGGACGTCTACGGCAGCGACTCAGAGGAACCTACGAGACAAGGGAGCTCAGGGACTCCAGAATGGTCTGTGGTTAGGAAATTTAATGGGACATGGAGGGTTAAAGTAAGTTGGGGGTGGGGAGAAGGGGGTGAGATAGGATCCCAGTGTGTCAGTGTGCCAGGCTCCCCCGGCAGTCTACGCTTATAGCAGCATAACTAAGAGTTGGTCAGAGCCTGAGCCAGCTCTAGCTATAAGCTTTATCAAAAAGGAAAGTTTGAAGCCTACTCATATCAGAGATATATACAGACTGTGTACACTTCTATCTTATGAATTGGTTATTAAGGTTATTAAAAACATACCCACAGTGTGGTTCAGAAGTGAGATGGTTACCACAGTTTAGTGTTTGTACATTTTCTTGATAGGTTGTGCAGTATGGGGTAGGGCTGTCAAAATTGCTCCAAAATGACGTTCGAATATTCGCTCTAAAAAAAAACCATACTAATACAAACTAATACAAGGAGACATAACTACTTGTATATGTATTTTTATTTAAGATATAACATGCCTAAAACATACCTACATGCTCGCTCGCTCGCCCCCCTCTCTGTGCGCAATGCGCTGAGTGAGTGCTGAACAAGACTGCGAGCAATTAAAGGTCCCAACTCTTGTCCCTAATATAGGCAGGCTTCATTCAGTGATTGAAGCAAATATTATTAACATTAATTGAAGTTAAAAATGAAAAAATAGTCCACTTACATTCTTGGCGCTTGTATAAAAAAAAGAGGAAAAACTGCATTTTACCCCAGTGTCACTGATTGTTGGGCTCTTTTAGTCCACTGTCAATGCAGGGTCTTAGGCCGGACAGGTTATTTGCCAAAAACATGAGACAGTCCACATGTGAAGAGGCCCGATCTCTTTTTATTCACTGTATTCCCAGCGGAGGAAAAGACGCGTTCAGAGCGCACTGAGGATCCGGGGACAGAAAGATTTCTCCCTGCCGTCTGCTTCACGCTGTGCATGTGTGACTCCTGTGACCTGTCCCTGACCTGTCATGCAGTGCGCCCACTCGCAAAGCAGCCGCCGATGTGTTTTTTTTCCACAGTCGAATATTCATTTTCACAATCGAATCTCCGTTTCTTTTTAATATTCGAATATATATTCGAATTTAGAATATTCGTTGACAGCCCTAGTATGGAGTAATCCTGCAGTGTTGTGTCACTACTTCAAGGCTGCATCTGAGTAATTAAACCTTTGTCCTCTCTGACGTCAAACCAGGGTCCCTGCTTCTCATTACCTCACCTCAATATGCTCCTGAAGCTTATTCTGCATACTACAATCACTACTGTTTTCATGTGGGGGAGAATCATGACTGTAGGCTATCCATGTGTTAAAGCAGCCACAGTGAGGTCATATCTGACGCCCTATATCTTTCCCCTATAATTGAAAAATGTGCATGTGTGAAAGGAGCTGTGGACTCTGATGCACACAGAGGAGGAAAGAAGGAAATGAATGACATGTGTAACACCCTTTTGGATCCATTTGAGCCAGTTTGTACCTGTGTCAGTTTTTGGATCAGTGCGTCTCCAGCAGTGTGTCTTCTGTGAAAACATTTAGAGTCCGTACTAAAGCAGCTCACAGCCTGGAGAGCTCAGGTTAAGTTCTGTTGTTGCTGAAGAAATCCCCTCTCTGCTGCCTTCACAAGAAACGGAGAGCGAGCGTATTAGAAGAGCTTTGAAGAAACATGCAGTTAAAGAGATGCACATAAGAAAGCACGAGGAGGGCCAGCCGTGTGTCTGACAGGTAGGAAGAGGATGATGCAAGTCAGGAGCGGAGTGAGAGGGTGAGATGAGGAGATAGAGCAATTGAAGGATGGAGTGCGGAGCCTCTGCTCTCTGCCCTCCAGTGTGTCAGGAAATGTCAGGGAGTGTTGGAGGTGGAATGGTAATGGCTGCTGTGGGCAAGCCTGATTGACACACAGAAAGGCCAGGCCACTGAGAGAGCAGAGGGGGGGAGGAGGGGGGAGTGGAGTAGTAGACGGAGTTGTAGGAAAGTGACAGCTGGTCCAGGTGAGGGCAGGTTAGGAGGGAGCAGGGGAAAGTGGCTGGAAAAAGGGTGGAAGAGAGGTAGAAGGATGTCACGTTGATATGAAGAGCTGGAGGTAAAATTGGAGTTGGGAAGAAGGATGGGGGATGAGTGGTCTGTGAAGGGCCACTTTTATCTTTGAGCTTTTGTGACGAGACGATGGTGGACACTTCAAATATGAAGGTGTGAAATGTTGAGTGAAGGAAAAGAAGAATGAAGGAGTGAAAGGGTTATATTTCTCATCATAAGATTACCAGTCAGTCATCTGAAGCTGCTCTCGTCTGATTAGTGAGCAAGGTGTCATTTTTATTTTTGTAAATCTCTTTTGAAAGACTTCCTAGAAAGAGTACAGCCTCTATTTTGCTTTGGGTGGCTCAAATGACGTCATACAACCGTCCTTACATTCAGCAGTGTTGAGGTGTCTGTTGGTTTACTCAGAAGTAACCTGTGTATGTGGCTCACCTGGGCAGAGAGAGATGTCAAACCTGTACAAACTGAGAAAAAAAAACACACCTGAGGACTGCTTGAGGGGATTCAAAGTGTGAACATCATGTTTCAGAACGAAAAGTGACAAAAGTGAAGGTGTAAAAGTGTCACCTGCCTTCCACGTGCTTTAACAAACTGCCTGAAGTGGAGGTAATGAGCTCACATTATTCCTGAGTGACTGAGCAGATGCTGCACAATCCAACAAGCACATCCTGGAAGCATACAGGATACACTGACATCTTAAAGCTGCAGATCTCAGACTTTAACATCCTGGAGTCAAATCCTGAACAGGACTGGATGATGTTTCCTTTGTTTCCGTCTTCGTCTGACCCATCCTGTTAGAATTTCAATACGATTCTATGGATTTTAAGTTGTATTTAACGTAATGTTCACTGTAGAGCATGCTGCGTTAAAGTTAAAGCCTGACTTATACTTCTCCATTGAATCGATGGCCTAGCCTACGCTGAAGGTCCGTGTAGCTCCCGTACCTACGCAGAGGCCTACGCATGTAGCTGACGCGCACCTCCTCCAAAATGTAACTATGCGTTGAAGCCCTGTGATTGGCCCATCGGCGGCTTGTTATTTTCTGCATTTACAGCACTTCCTGGATCCCCGCTCATCAGCCGCACATCGGCCGTGTATTTAATCTCCTCCTCTCTATTCTTCATGTAATCATGTCTGTATGATAAACAGCAACATGTATCAGCTGTAGATTAAAGGTGACATATCACGCTTTAGAGGTCCCCAAAACATGTCTTCAAAGTTTATGCTCAACAAAACACTTTGAAATCAGATTTTGGCATGCCTGAAGAACCCTCTTCTTCAGCCCTCCTCAGAACACTCTGGCTGTTTCCGAAATCGCCTACTATACTAGCAGTACGTACTGATATGTCCAAAATTCAGTATGTAGTAAGTAGTATGTGAACAAGAGCAAAATCTGCAGTATGCCAAAACTCCCCGGATGTCTACTGATTCGGGAAAATATCTCAGTGTGCATCGGACCAGTCTTCCTCGCGTACTGTTTCCCATAATGCACAGCGCTCGTTCTGCTTTTTCTTTTTCCTCATTTTTTGATGGGAGGAAATCTGTTTTTGGGTGCTGTGAAAGTTATCAAATTACATATAAACCACTTCCTAACTTTTTAAATCATAAATGGATGCTAAACAAGCATTTTATTTATCGGCTTCGCCGTTGTTTACTTCCGCTTTCCGAAACCGGAAATCCAGCGAAGTCTGGCTCAGCATGCTGCATGACAGATCGGACAGAACAGTCATACTACATACTAAATTCAAATGCAGTATGTAGTAGGCAATACCTACTGCCTACTACATTAGTAAGTAGTATGTAGCAGGCCGTTTCGGAAACAGCCCATGTTTTCTCTCTGACCACGCCCCCTCAGGAAGTGGATGTGTCCTCAGCTGTCCAGCACGTTGATCTAATGTTTACATGTTGGCTGAATATACACGGCTGCTCACAGACCCGCGTTACTTCAACCCTCTGAATCTGATCCAGAATCTGATCCTGACGGAGAGGCGCCTGTAGCAGGACCTTTCTGAACGATTGGTCACAGATTTAGCGTTTCTTGTTGTTTCATTTGTCAGTATGTCGACGTGTGTTTTGGTACACAGCTACTAACATGTAGCTATGTGGCTATGCTAACTAGCGCTAGCACTTATCCATGATAAATAAAAATCATCCACTAGATCTTCAAATCTGCAGACGTGGAGAGTCAAACCGACCTCTGCCAGAAAGGCAGCGGGAACTTTTCTGAAGGATTGGTCACAGATTTAGTATTTCTTGTTGTTTTATTTGTCAGTATGTCGACGTGTGTCTTGGTACACAGCTACAGCTACGACATGTAGCTATGTGGCTATGTTAACTAGCGCTAGCACTTTTCCATGACAAATAAAAATCATCCACTAGATCTTCAAATCTGCAGACGTGGGGAGTAAAACCGACCTTTGTGTTTATGAAGACAGCCTACAACTAGCATGCCTCCCTCCTAAGCTCCTTGTTAGCACACATTTGTGCAGGTAATGAAAAACGGAGGAGGAGTTCAGTATTATTTTATACAGTCTATGGGCTGAACAAGCTCCGAGCTCTGACTCCGTTATAGACCGGATATTGTTGTGACGTAACAAAACACGGAAAACTGAAACGGCTCGTTTCACACACATTTACAGAAAGGTGGAGAAATCAAAACAGGGGCAGAATGGATTTTATTCATGCCAGGGAAACATATTTCAGGTAGAGAACCATTAAAAACTCAATTTTTCCATGATATGTCACCTTTAACATAACACGCTCTCAATCCCTGTGGAAAAGTAAACAGAGATCGTAGCGGGGTCGGAAGCAGGCGACCGGCTATCAGAGAGACCACACTGCCCTCAAGCGTTTCGGCGGAGCATTGCTGCGCGACACGGTCACATTGACGCACAAGTATGTGGTGCTCCTGTTCGCGTCAGCCCTCGCTACATAGGTGCAATGCTAAAGTATAAATCAGCCTTTAGTGGCGTTAATGTGGCCTCTATTTTTAGATCTCTGTGAGTACCGTGCTGCAAACACATTTGATCACCTGCAGAGTGAATGTCAGGTGCTGCAGGTTAACGTCAGAAAGCTAGGAGAGAGCATGGAGGTCATTGATCACAGATGGCATTTGTGTTTGGATATAGAAAAGAAGATGTGAAAATGTTGAGCTGATCTACTCATGCTGCTCAGGTTTATGTGTTGGAAACAGTTACATCTCTAAATGCTCATCCCCAATGAATGTGCTTTAGAGAAGCTTGTTTTTCTGGGCATGCACACACACTCACACTTACACAACTTCTGGCTGGCACAAAGGTTCACACGCACTATGCAGGCACGCACGCACGCACGCATGCACGCTCTGCTGTTTGAGGTTAACTGTAACCTCACAGGGATTTCTTTAACTACATCTGCGTTAAGTATATTGAGTTATAACCTGCGGGGAAGTGTATTCCCCATGAGCTGCTTTATTTTGACACTTATCATTATTTTCCTCTTGCTCCATTGTTTTCCTTCCACTAACTACTTGAGGAGTTTTTTCTCTCTTACAGGGGAGTGACGCAGAGAACAGAATAAATTGAATGGAGTGAAGAACGAGAAGCAGGTCATCATTGCTAGTTTAGAATCTCAACAGTCAATATTTCAGCACAAATAAGCTGGCACTATGTTAATGAGAAAGTCCAGCCCGCTGCGTCCTGCATTATAGAAAGCAAATAAGAAGTGCAGTAATGACAAGCTATTACAATGCCTTCAGAAATGACAGGCATGACACACACACACACACACACACACACATGCGCGCACGCACACGCACGCATGCACGCACACACACACACACACCTGTGCACAAAGAGCACACGATGCCAGGGGAGTTTGGGGTGTGAGAGCGATCGTACTTGCCCCTTGGATTTGCAGACACCTTCATTAGCATTGCAGGGGCAGTAGAAGCTCGCTCATCAGCAGGGCAGGCACGACAGTAATTGTGCATTTGTACGAATGTGTGTACCTGAGTGTCCTCCAGCACATGCATGCATACGTATGTACACACCCAGCTTCTCTCCTCTAGATAATGGGCTGCTGCAGTGACACACACAAGCACATTTAGGCGACTCTGTGGCCCCAGACGTCCTGGTCCTGACCCTGCCCTGATTAAACCACATTATTGTTGCAATCTCCGTTAGTTATTTTGTTATCCGTCGCTGTGAGCCGTGAGCTCACCCCACCAGCAGGCTGATCAGGAGTTTTTCCTCGTGCTTTCATCTATGTTTAGAAATGTGTGTGTTATCTCGTTCTCCAGGTCTGTGTGTTTGCTCTCCATATCCGTGTGTGTTCAGGACGCCTCATGTTTGCTTTACCATCACACCAGCCCTTACGCTGTTCACTGTGTTTCATCCCCTTTCTGTTCTGGTGAGGCTGCAGCCATTTGACAGAAGCTAATGCTATCTAACCACTGACCTACAGAATGTCTGGTGGTGGGGGGTGGGGGGGGTGGGGGTCTGTGATCAGCTTTAATCTTATTTTAAGGGAAGATGATGATCATGAATCCAGAGATGGTATTTTATGTGTTTTATTTATTAATGTGTAATACAGGTACTTTTATTCCATCTGTGATATGATACCACAGTGCCATCTAGTGGTAGAGTTTGCACACAGCTGCTGTCATGCTTCCTCCTCAGTGTGTTTGTTCTGCAGCTCACTGATGAGTGTTGCTCTGTGTCTCTCTGCTTTCATCTCTCATTGCAGACAACCTCACTGAACAAGCACCTGAGCAGGCTGATGCCCGGCCTGACTGCCAAGGTCTTCAGGACATACAACGCCTCCATCACTTTACAGCAGCAGCTCAAAGAGCTCTCAAACAGTAGGACACACACACACACACGCACACACTGCAGTGTTTCCAACAGAATGACAACATACATGAGGCGGAGGGGATTTAAAGTCAGTACATTAACATGAATCTTATTTTAGTGTGTGTTCAAAAACAAGAGTTTGGCACACACTAAAAGAAATTTGAAATCTTAAAAGACTTTGAAAATGTGAGAGAACCAACACATGAGGACAAATAGTGACAGATTCAAACAAGGTCCTGGTCCTGTCTCCAAACTGAAGATCTTGTGAAACCTTAAGGGATCGAATGTGACTTTGAAGTCACAGGCTTTCACCCATAGGCTGTATAAAATAATGGACGTAGTAACCATGACGTCAGCTGTCTGTTCCTGAGCGCTGTTTTGAAGCCAATCGTCGTCCGGTGCCATATTTGAAACCCTGAACTCAACCAAACTTAGTGTGAGGTAAAGAGGCGGAGTTTCAGCCTCCTAGCCAACAGCTGTGTTCCCGCCTGTTAATCAAGTCAGTCATGTCCTTAAATGGGCAAAACTTGTAATCTTAATATCTTCTGAACTGTCGTGTTAGAAAAAAAATCACCCCGTACAGTGTGTGCCGATAGAGAAATGAAATCTTCAGACTGAATTTGTTTTTTGAACCAGGCTGTAAACATGTTTATTTCTGCTGTAAAGATCATCTTTTTTGAATGGTTGTCTATGTGGTTTCTGGTGTTTCTGCAGTCAGCCTCAAGTGGACGCTCTATGACTTTCAGTTTATAACACTTCCACATTGGCTTCATATTTTGAGACCAGAGGTTGCTGCTTGGTGAATATGGAGGCTCACTGCTGTTAGCTTTCTACTAATTTCATTGCTGTAGCATTTTCTGTTCAGTTCCTCTCCTTGTCAGCTTGATTGTGGTATGTTTCAACAAACACACTGTGTAAACACTTACATAGTTTGCAAATCAACAACTCAACAAAGTAGTCCTCCACTTCTTGCATCCATCTAAGTTTATTTGTCATGTTTACTATTGTTGCCACGGCTGCGTTTGTTTCGTTTCCTTGTTCGATGGACAGTTCATAGAGTGCATGCTTGGCTGTCCTCAGGGTTCCCTCCACACAACAGGATATCTGATCGCAAATATTGAACATTTTTAATATTTATGATTTCAGGTCGACTCGATCGTCTTCTAACCACACCACAAGATAATCTGGCAAGATGATCTATAGAACTATAGAACCGTAGAACCCTTCGATACTCGGGCCTCTGCTAAATTTCGTTGACAGGAAACCATGCCTAAATTGGCCCGATTTTCTTGTATTGTGTACCCTGCTTTACTTTCTTTCAGTTCTGTTATTTGACCCACATCCCTCCTTCACACAGTACACCAACAGCTTTCCTTTCTTCATACCAAGCAGCAATCTCCGGCCAGCGAGAATTGAAGCCAATGCAGAAGTGTTGAAACTGCAGTTTCTCAATTGTCCACTTGAGGCTGGCTTCGGAAGTACCAGAAACCACATACACACAAATTCAAAAAGACGATCTTTACAGCAGAAATAAACAGGTTTACAGCCTGGTACAAAAAACAAGTGTAGTCTGCATAGCTCATTTCTCGATCGGCGCGCACTGTATGGGGGGGTGAATTTATTTATAATGTGGCAATTTCAAAGATATTAAGATTACGAGTTTTCCATAATGAGAGGCACAGCTGACTTGGCTTTCAGGCAGGAACACTGTATCTGTTGGCGAGCAGGCTTTACCTCACCCTAGCCCGACAGAAGTTCGGTTGACTTCAGCATATCCAATAGGGCTTCAAAACAGCGCTTCAGAAACAGATGGATGATGTCACGGATACTACAACCCTTATTTCTATAGTCTATGCTTCCTACACACAGCA